>NW_028301552.1:18600000-18602500 GCF_042242905.1 Orbicella faveolata
ATGGGGAATGGGGAATGGGGAATGGGGAATGGGGAATGGGGAATGGGGAACGGGGAACGGGGAATCTTTTAAATGGGGAATCTTTAAAAGCGGGAATCTTTAAAATGGGGAATCTTTAAAAGCGGGAATCTTTAAAACGGGGAATCTTTAAAAGCGGGAATCTTTAAAATGGGGAATCTTTAAAAGCGGGAATCTTTAAAATGGGGAATCTTTAAAAGCGGGAATCTTTAAAATGGGGAATCTTTAAAAGCGGGAATCTTTAAAATGGGGAATCTTTAAAAGCGGGAATCTTTAAAATGGGGAATCTTTAAAAGCGGGAATCTTTAAAATGGGGAATCTTTAAAAGCGGGAATCTTTAAAACGGGGAATCTTTAAAAGCGGGAATCTTTAAAATGGGGAATCTTTAAAATGGGGAATCTTTAAAAGCGGGAATCTCTAAAATGGGGAATCTTTAAAAGCGAGAATCTCTGGGAATTATTATTCATTGTAATTATATCGCACGCTAAAGCATATATGTTTAGCGGGCTAGTTAAGCGGTCCAAATCTCGATTCTTACTCTTTGAGATCTGCTACACCGACCGAAGAATTGATCCGCCTGAAGAATTGAACTCCGGACTGTGACGTTTTTAAATCGAGTTTCGCAGCGATAGATATTTGTCCTAGCGTTATCAAGAACTACTGGAAAGACATGCTACTTAACGACAAAAATATGGCACGCACAATGGGTTCTTGGTTTTGTGATAGACTACGCTTGAATTGGCGGCCGAGAGAGCTGTAATGTTTGTTAAAAAGGTGATGTACTTCATGGAAATTGGCTATCTGAACAGTATTAGAAAAAGTACTATTGTAATGTTTATGATTTTCTCACGCTTTTGTGGCAAACTCAGTGACAGATGTTTCTGTTGGTTTCCGGCCAGCATGGCGTCTCCATACAAATCTCTTTAAATGTGGTAAAAAGTTTAAGTGTAAAATGGGGTTGACTAGCCTACACGACTTCTACGGTTCGTGACATTTGTACATTTGCCGTTCTCTGTTCGGTCACTCGACCTTTCTTGTCGCTTCACTCGTGTTCATGAGGGGCACTTCATGTTGTGTAATAAGGAGGAATTTTAAGTGAAGTTGAGCCGTTAGATCGTGCTATGGCAAATTTTTTTATAGGTCATAGGTCTGCGTGTTAACTGCATGTCGACTCGTTGAGTTTGACACCTCTGTAATTTGCCGTGTGTTTTTGCATTTTTTAGGCTCATTTCTATTGCAAGATATGCTTTTATAAGTTAAGACGTTTGATAACGGCTTCCGGCACTAACATTTTGCTGGATCAATAATAGCAAACTTTAAAACAAACTTTTAAAGTGCCTGCATGATCCTTCCGTTGTTTGTCTGTTCCGGTTTGTTTTGCAAAATTTGGGAAAATTTTTGTCTAATGTGCTGATGTCCGTTTCATAATTATAGTGACATTATAGAAAATTCATGTCACGGGGCCTGTTTTTGGGTTATAAGCATTTAAATCTAACCGATTATAGTGTTGCTTTAGTACTCTGTTACTTGAAGAAAAAGACATGAATTTTACAACAAATAACTAGGCATTCGTTTGATACGTTTGGTTTAGCGTAAACTGCAAAGGACTGGTATTATTGATCCATCAAGGTATGAATGCTGGAAATACTATCCGCGGAAATAATTAGCCGCCACCTAAGAAGCAGGCGTTTCGTTATGTCACATACGCAATGCGTCGTATGGCACGCTAAAGAGGTGAAATGGTTTCCTACGAAAGGTCTAACACGACATAAGGGCAGGACCTTTGCAGTTAGCATAACTTAGGGGAAAAAAAACGCATTTGTCTATTTTGTCATTTCATGGCACAGTTTATGCATCCGACGCAACCTCGGCGGGAACGGGTCGCAAAAGAATCACCCAGCACATTTCGAAAACTTTGAACACTGTATAAGACTTGCGAAAAGGTGGCCTTTCACGGTGTGAGGAAACAAAATATGTCAATTGTTTTCCTAAAGTTCTTTATTTCATTTGTAAATAGGAGTCAGTAAACCGATAGACTTATTGTTACAGCGATCAGTCTTACGTATATTGCTTTACATGTAGCAGTGCCCAGTGGCTAACCCTTTTAGGGTAATTTTAGGCAATGTTTTTTTAAGACCGCGTGCAAAGAGAAAAGATAACACTATCATGGCCATTTATAATACGTTCCTGCGTAGGCAATCACATTGCATAGATGTCATTTGGTCACGCACTCACAACATAGACGCTTAGTTTGCATGGTGCTAGTTATTTAGTTGAATTACATTTCGTGTTCTGTTCGGTTATCAGCAACGTTCTTGTTCGTTAATTATAATAATTTGTAAATTTCAGTGATGTATAAGAAAAGCTGAAAACACGGGTTTTCTTCTTGAGGACAATTCAATGCGGACTTGTTTTAATGAAGAATATGTTATTTATGTGTTTCTGGGGACGCGTGAAACTTCCCAGTAACGAGGTGCAGTAC
>NW_028301552.1:18607500-18632500 GCF_042242905.1 Orbicella faveolata
TTTTCTTTGTCCCACGCTCGTGTCATGTTGATTAATTCACCTTCACATTTCATTACCGAGCTTAAAATTTACCATCTTTATTAACTTATCACTACCCTTTTCTGCCTTATTCATTTCACCTGCTTGCACCCTAGGGTTTAATTTCTTGCTTTCTTTGAGAAGAACGTGTTTTCCATTGTTTCTATATTTTGAGAAAGGAACTCATTTTCGTGTTTAGCATAATACCCGAGGAGGGGGGTGGGGTTACTCCCAGAAAAATTTCGTGGGGGTGTGCGGCTCGCTTCCCAAAAGCCCTATCTTATGGCCAAAATCTCCGAATTTCCCAACCCTATTTATGACCAGACCAAAAAGTTTCCCTAAACATGATATATGAAGGGCTTTTGTTGATGGTCTTATCGATAATGCTGAAAAAGTAGCTTCTTCTAAAAAACACACCTAGTTCGAGACTAGAGTACAAAAACTATACCATATTTAAGACCAAAATTGCCAAATCGATACCCTATCTATGACCAAAACGGCTGAAAAACTATATACCCTTTCAGTTAGGGCGGTACATACCTATGTAGCCTACAAAAGGGAGTACCTCCTCCCCCCCCCCCCCCCCCCCTCCCAACGGGACATAATATCTGCCTCTTTTTTTCTTTTTCTTTAGAGATCTGGTCTGTTAGCGGTATTTGTTCCGCAAAACGTTAAGTTGGCCTAGCCTGAGATTATAGGACAGATGAATATTATGCGTACGACCATTTTATGGAAGCGTCACAATAAACACAAAGCCGCGTCCCGCGTGAGAAAATAATTCCGCCGGTTGCAATGGCTTTGTAACTAAGTTAGTGTCATTGTACGCTGCGCGTATTTTGACATCTCCTTCACATGATGCCAATGCGGATGATCTCTTTGTTAGACTTGGCTGGCAAAAACTTAATCTTCAACGAGAATTAAAAACAACCATTATGGTCTATAAATCTCTTAATGGTCTCGCCCCTGATAATCTGAAATCAATGTTTACTGATCGGAGTACAATATCTACCTATTCTCTTAGGAATTGTGAGGGCAAACTAGCCGTTCCACTTCCTGCACCAATTTTCTAAAAAAACAGTTTCAGCTATAGTGGTGCGGTGCTGTGGAACAGCTTACCTACCAATCTGCGGCAAGTACAAACTCTTGCTACTTTTAAATCCTGCTGCAGGGTATCCTTTTTCATAATAAATAAGTTAATTAATCACACGGCATTCAAGGAAAGCAGGCACTTCGTTATTGTTTTTATTTTTGTTGCTATTAGATTTAACTAGTAGTAGATTAGTATCTAAACAATGTAATTAATGCAATTTTAGTATTTACTTTAAGTCCTGATGTTTTATTTTGTGCATAAATAAAGTTAAATAAATAAATAATAAATAAATAAATAATAAATTGTGTGTTACCGCAAATGTTACAAATAACACATTTATCGTAAAAAAATTGCGAACTTCGATCTTCTGTTACAGTTGTTAATAATAGAACATGGTGTGTTGAATCCACCCAAGGCTTATGATTAACCTAATCTGCATACATTTTTTTCGTTGGTAAAGCTCTTTTTAGTGAGTCTCGACCAAGGGCCGTCTGGATTTTACAAAATAGAGGTCAAGCATCGCATTTTTTTTCGGTGAACGTAAAAAAATAAGGGTTTAGTCATTTGACGATTGCCGCCGGCGCCGTGTACACGTAAACGGAGTCGATAAGTACGAGCTTTATTTAGCAAGAGCGACTTGTTACAGTAATAAAACTGATAAACGTGCGTGTGGCCTTCAAAGTCCTTTAAAGTTAGTCAGACAAAAGGGTGATCGTGGAATGTCGACAGGCAGGAGATGACTGACACTTAAGGCTACAAAGAGTGATCAGAGTCACGTTTTCTGTGAGCGTGATCGGATATTTATTTTTTATTTGTTATTTTTCTTTGGACTCATTTCGTAATTCTAGGTCAAGTAAACAGAATCAAGCAAGCCATTTTCAACCGACTGATAACACATGATCTAATCGTTTAAAATGCCATGAATTTACTCCAGAATGCAGTTTCTTTCGAAAGGTCGGCTTGAATTGTAAATCAGAAAGTGGCGACCAACCGAACGTAGCCAGCCTCCGGCGGAAGTAGCGAACTCAACGTGACGAGGTCTTGTTTCCGGCGTCGCTGTTCTTCTCTATCGCCCCCTGTAGACTACGGTATAACAAGTCTTGACGTGATGACATGATGACGTGATCGCGAAGAAAGGCGATAACGCGCAAAGTTAATTTCTACTAACGAACTCAGTTTATTATAACTGAGTTTTAGATGATGTGGTACACACACACTGCACCTGTATGCAGCTACAACTAAAAGCTGGACAAAGCACAAAGATTTAGCCCTTGACAATTTAATTCAAACAAAAACATTTTGCAATATTAAGTTGTAAGGACCCACACAGAAGCAGCCACTCCCTTCCTCCACCTCCCAGTGACGGAAAGTAGTAAACCTTCAGAATTATGGTTATTAAAAAAGGCTATCAAAAGTTATTCCAGAAGAAACAGGAATGTTACTGACGAAACTTGATGGTGTATTACAGAAAGCTTATTATCCACACTAAACCAATTTGCAACATGATTGCATGTTGAATCCGCACAATAGACAAGTTAAGCTGGCTTTACAGGTCTCTCGCAGTTGTACAAACATGATAAATGTCAGTCTCTTGATATTACCTTTCAGCTTCGGGAACAGTTCCAACTTTCCCACTGAGCCGTGATCGCTTAGACACGTTTAACGTTTCAGTCGGGTATGGCTATTATGGGAATGTGTTTAAGCTGTAATCCTGATTAGTCACTTGTCACGAAGGGCGCTATTACATTGCACAGTCGTACGTAAAGCTTGCTGTACAAATAAAGTCGTGCTGTGAGTTGCACGTATTGGGGCCGACCGCAACAAATTGGGAAAGAAAAGTATAAAGCATGAGGAAATGTGAAGCCAATCCAGCGCATTATTCCTTCCCGCTAACTCTAGCAGAGAGTAGGAACGCGTACAATCGCTATAACGATGTAAAAACTAATTAGCCTACGAGAGTAGACGATTTTGTCGGTTTTTTGGAAAAAGGCGTCTGCTCTCTCAGGCTAGGAAACAATTCAGGGGAAAGCTGTGGAAGCCCTTCAAACGTCATTTATTGTTTACATTTTGCCCAATTATTAGCATTCAACTTTGCGTCGAGTAGGATCACGCTAGATAGGAAAAGACTATAGACATCTATAGAGCTTGTGAAACTTAGTTATTGTAAAAATTATTAGTTGTTTTTGGGCTTTTCGAAACGGCAAAGGATTCGAGTGCGAAAGCGCCAATGTGCCACTGATTACATTTAAACTGACTAAGAGCTTGTAATGTTACAGTGCAGTCTTCTGAACGAGGAAATACTAGAAAATATATCCGTCGTGATCAAGTTCGCTTTTCTCATGACGGCCGTCTACCTTTATATCAATCTTTTAGGATAATCAATATTTACAGGCTTAGGATTGTCAGTAATCACGCAGCAGTGATCAGAAGCGGTCGTTCAACCGTTTTTCTTGGTTTTAAACGTGCACGAAACTTTTCCTTTGGCTCCTGTACTGCTCTGTAGCACGTTAACAAAAAGAAGACAGTCTCACCGTAGCCGGAAAAAAGGATTTAATCCGGGTTTATCCTCTTCAAATGCCCCAATTCTGTTGTTTTCGAACCTTCCTGCACAGTGATTAACTTCCCGTGTGAAATGGTTTTGATTCTTTAATGCAAAAACACACAAACGCATCTTAATTTGTTCAGGTATGGACTCGCCGGTTATTATACAAACATTACATAACCATTGTTACCTTGCCAGATAATCGCGGAATCAATCTTTCGTGACACGTTTTAAATTTTCTCGTGTCGAGGCTAATAAAGTCTGTCATTACCTCGACAAGTGGGTAAATTGACGCGTACATGATATTGTAATAAGACAATCAAAAAGTTCACGTTCAAGGGTCACCACCAAAATTAACAGAAGCAACAGCTCGGGAGGTTTGTTTCCCGTGTTAATCTTGATTCCTGTAAGAGAAAGCAAGCACCAAGGATTTACAGTTGCTTGGCTTAAAGACATTCTTCCAAGTTGGCAACAATAGGAAAGAAAGGTAACCAAGTTCATGACCCTTCCTTCTTGATCACATCGTGTTGTTCCCTTCTACAAGACGTTTTGTGGATCATACGCAACAT
Source organism: Orbicella faveolata (assembly GCF_042242905.1). NCBI lineage: Eukaryota > Metazoa > Cnidaria > Anthozoa > Scleractinia > Merulinidae > Orbicella > Orbicella faveolata. Next base: position 18,611,720 of record NW_028301552.1, read on the forward strand.
TGTTTGAAACATGAAATAAAAAGTAGGACTTGACTGCCCTAAATCGAGTTCAGAAAAGTCAAGGGGCTGAAAGTTGTCTGTACTGTTGCTCAGAGACCAAAACGGGAATTGATTGTTTAAAAAACTGCGTGACAAGAACATGTCGACTCAAAGCCTAAAAGAACAAGTAACTAAGGAACCACTCTCACGCAATGTATTCAAAACCAGGACAAGCAAATTACAGAGAATTCAAGTCTCTCCGTCACCTCAACTAAGCCGTAAGAATGTCGTTAGCGCCGAGAAATGGAACAGTAACGGACCCTTATTTGTGGAGTCCAAAGAAGATCAGAGCCGAGCGTGTACTCCAAGCGCGCACGAGAGTATAACGTTTGAAGTGGACGACACTAACACAATGTGGTCAAAAGCTGACAATGGAAAACACGACCATCAGCTCTCCTCGTGGACACATCCGCATCGACGCCGATGCAGCTGCTGTAACGAAGTATACATGATGCGCTTTCTAATTGCAGTGGTATTTACTTTCTCAATAGCAAACCTCTTTTTGACTATAATTCTCACACAAGGACAGAACAGAAATTGTGCCTGCCAAGAAAAAAGTGAATTGAAAGGTAAGGTACCTTAATAAATGTATGCACTAAGTTTTTGTACTCAATCAAGGTCCAAAGCCTTGGCCTGCTTAGACGTTGTACGTGATCGTGGGACAGAACTCAGTGAAGACAATGCTGTTTTCTGTACAAATACACTCAGGAAGGCACGCAATCCCGGACCCACTTGAAGTACGCAGGGTAACTTATTTACTCAGATTTGGCAAGTTATATATAGCTCAAAAATCTTTTTCTAAGAAATTGTTTGTACGAAAAGAAATGATTCAGTCTTGCTCTTCCGTGTTCAGAATTTACTCACAATTCGTAATCTTAAAATTCTAGTTAAATGGGTGCCTTCTAGCGTTGAAATGTCTAGTTTTTTTCCAGATAAATTGAATCACTCCTTCTTTTTGGACCAGTGAAATTATTCTGGGACCCTTTGTGCTATTTCAGACCGAATTCTATTGTATTTCACTCATCAATTTAAGTACCCTGACTACTGCTCCACGAAACACAAAGGTGTTATTAGGTTTCAAGCTGTTAAAGGAATTCTCTATCACACCAGAAGTTCACAACACTCAAGAGATACAGGCTCAACCTGTTCAACTCGCTGAGATTAAAACTTGCTTTACTGTTATTTATCACCCGGAGGACGATCCATCTTGAAGAGTTTTTGAAGAGACGGAGAAGGCTAAATAGAAAAGCGGACCTATTTTGAATCAGATATAGATAAGAACCAGACAAACCTTCTTGAAAACAAATGAAGGATTATCGTTTCTGCTCTGAATCTCTGCTCGCGTTACCGCCTTTGGATAGTAACTGTGTAAAGGTGTGGTTAAATGTATAAAACATCTAAGGTGGCATAGAGGCTTTTATAGTAAGGAATGTTGTAATTAACAAAAGGGAAGCTTACATTAGTTTCGGCTCGTGAAAAGACTGGATAAGCCTTCTATAGGGATGCCGTTACTACAGTATGTTCTGCAACGTTTTGTTTTGCGGTTTCACATCGATATTTTCAATGTACCTATATTCGTTGATGACTTCTCATGAAGGATTTTTTCATTCACGTAACATTTTTCGTCAAATACCGGAGCCCAGCTTTTTAACTATGTCGTAAAAACCAAACCGCAGAAGTACTGGCTTAAGCAAACAAGTTCCTTGCGTTTGCATTAAACACTCAATTTCGACCGATGGTTCAAAGGACTTTCGTTCTCCTTCGGGCTCATCATTCGGAGGACCTTTTCGTGGCATTTACTCCGTGTTCGCAGCACAGTGAAATTTTGAATATATGTTCTCAACTAAGTCATTGAATTCTCTCTTGATTTCGCCGGTAATTAGCAGCTTAGTGATAATGGCTTGATTAAATGTTTGTCCCGCGTGTGTTGAATTTCCTGCTTTGAGCTCCTCTGTTTTCTTCTGGACGCTCAAAAGAACGTGAGCAAATTGCACACCGAGGACCCCACGTAAACCTTTACGTCAACAAAGGGTAAACTTAATTTGCCTCTGTTAGTTTTTGTTAGTTTTTAATATCGAAACGTATACGTATTGATAATAACTTCAAGTGCGAGTGTCTTTGATCCAAGCACAAACTGAAAGCGTTTCTATGTGACCTAGATTTTTTGTACACTTTGCAGACTCGGTTTTTGAAACTGAACTGTGAAAAGTCCTTTTGCTGTTTAATTGGAATTGCAGCAGATTTGACTGTTTACTTGCCATGGATAGCCCCCTTAAACTCCACCCATCAGGTTTACAGCAGGGTTATGAATATTACTCTGTACCTAATAAAATAATTATTGGAATGCTGTGGGTGGAATAAACTTAAAATTCTCACACGATTTGTTTGTATTTGGGGATCACATAGGTCAGTCACCAAAGTAACAATGCAGAGTATGTTTATTTTGACTTGTTCAATTATCCTAGGTTGGTAGCTTCAAAACCAATACGCGCTAATAATTTTAGTAGTGTGATTGTTGCACTGCATGTGCAGAGGAATAATTAAGCCTGCATCTCCTTTTATATGAAATGATCATTATTGTCACCAAAACGAAAACATAGTGGAGATATTTGTTAAATCAGGTTATTTGTCAACAAGTGCGCGGAAGATTAAAAACGAAGGCCTTTCTCAAAAACGATGTCGATTAAAAACGAAATGAGAGTCTAGTTGAGAATGTTCTATTGATTGCTGTAAGGAGCAATGTGCTTTGTAGTTGTATGTGCCTTACAAGACACATACAACTACAAAGGTAGGCATTAAATGAGTTGAGTTGCATTACAAAATGATGTGTTGCTGTGCCATCCGCATCACGATGCATCTTGTGAAGTGATACATACAAATTTTTTAACTAGCAAACTCGAATTGCTTCTTCAATACAGGTTGAATTTGAAACATAAAATTTGTTTTAAATTAAACTTGTCGGTAGTTCAATTCATTTAGCGGACCAAAAAAGAAAGTTAAAACTTTCATCTGCAGCCATCTTGATAGTAAGGTGCATTCCATTTGTCAAGCCAACCAGTGTAGTCTTTCTTTCCTTGCAAACAAAGTCAGCATACGTACCTTTATGTCAATCAAAGCAAAATCTCGGTTATTGTTGCCACGTGCGTAAAATTATGCGTCATATCTTATAACATTTATCTCATTTATTGATGATCAGGTACTGAGAAGAATGTGTCTTGTGAAAAGATCTCGGAGATAATCAATAACTTGGCATACATCAAAAGCGAAGTCAACAACGTCACGACAATTCTCAAGGTAAGCATTATTTACTTTCTTAAAGAGCTGTAATCGCGCGGTGGCGTCATGGTTAGTACGCTTGTCTCCGGATCGAGCAGGCCGGGTTCGAGCACTAGCCAGGGACATTGTGTTGTTATTGTTCTTGGGCAAGACACTACTTTCACAGTGTCTCTCTCCACTCAGGTATATAAATGGGTACCTGCAAAATTAATGCTGAGGGTAGCCCTGCGATAGACTAGCATCCCCTCTAAGGGAAAGTAGAAACACTTCTAGTCGCTACAGAAAGCGAGATAAGCTATGGCCTGATTGGGCACTTCGCTCGTATCCAGACTTATCTTACCTACCTACCTACCTACCTACCGACCGACCGACCGACCGACCGACCGACCTCTACATGTTTTTGACCTCTGCATGGGAAAAATCGATATTCGCGCTCATAGAATGCCTTCTTAAAGTGGCGCTTGCTTACCATGGACCCGTAAATGACGAGGAAAGACTAAAAAAAGTAAAGTAACGATAATGGTAAAGAGAAGACCAAAATGAAGTACAATAAACAAACAAACAAGCAAACCAAGAAAAACACTCCGTGCACGCAGGGAGAGTGCAAATAATCGTTGTCGTTTCATGCTAAGAAAATCAGAGATAAGCGCCAGCTTGTTGGGCCAATATGCTTCCCAAAAAGATCACGCTGCAATACGGCCTGTCTTTTAGTCGGTGGTCTGAAAGCTTGAAAAGGCTAAAGTAGATACCCGGAGTAGATGGCCTTGAATAAATTCTCAGACTAAGCAATTCTTTGAAAGTGATGTTGTTTCACACTCAACAACAAGTAAAACTTCTGATCTCACCTTTTACTTTGCAAGGATTGCTTTCCAGTGCCCGAGAAAAAAATATATAGAAAAATTTGAAACAGCAGTCTTACGAATGTCATATGTATTCTGTTTCTTTTAAAGGGAAGTAACAACGGAACGGTTCTAACGGGGCCACCCGGACTTCCGGGTCCGCCGGGGCCACCGGGGAGTCCCGGTCGAAACGGCTTACAAGGGGAGCCTGGCCCCCAAGGTCCGAAAGGAGATACTGGATCACAGGGCCCCAGAGGACCATCAGGAGTTGGATCACCTGGACCAATTGGCCCTGTAGGGCCCAGGGGCTTTAATGGAACACAAGGTTCAATGGGCCCTCCTGGCGCAAGGGGCTTGCAAGGATTAGCAGGTCTCCAAGGCCCCATGGGGCCTATTGGCTTTAACGGCTCCCAGGGCCCACCGGGTCCCGCCGGCCCTGGGGGCTCTAGAGGCCCCCCTGGATACAACGCATCACAGGGAGGAGGCGGCGTGGGGGTTCAAGGCCCTGTTGGCCCTCCAGGTCCCCCGGGAAGGCCTGGACCGGGAAATCTCTCACTTTGTGAGTACAAAAACAAAAAGGAGGCTGCACAGACTGGTGGATCAGCAGCTACGTCAAGAATCACTCTACGAGAAGATGACCATCCGGTACGTGCAACTGAAATAACATATACTAGCTATATAGTTATGCAACACTTCTGAGTGGTATACCAGGGAATATTCCACGCGAAACTTGTATTTGCCCGGTATACACACTCGCCTAAAGGCGGCGCAGGGGTACAAGGCCCTGCTGGGCCTCCAGGTCCCCCGAGAAGGCCTGGACCCGGAAATCTCTCACTCTGTGAGTACAAAAACAAAAAGGCATATGCACATCCTGGATCAGCAGATTTATCAAGGCCTTGTCTCGCAACTTGTCTCGCAACATTGTTGCATTGCAAGTTGAAACACATTTTTGCGCGTATTACCACGTTTGTGACCAACTTGTCTCGCAGCAAAATACAGTGTTGCAAGTTGAGGCAACATGTTGCGCAAAGCAGACTCGAGTTCTAATTTCTGCAACAAATTTTAGTTTTGCTGCTCGTATTACCACTGAAGCTACAACTTGTCTCGCAACAAATTTGAATTCAACGCTTGTGATTGGCTGTCGCGAAGCGCGACAAATCAAAAACATGCCTACAAGGCGGACGGTGAAGGCGAACCTGAATTCGAAGTAGACCAGTCACTCTCGGAAAGTCATAACTTTGTCCTATACAAGGACCTCGCGGGCTATCATAGTCTTTGGGACACCTCGTTTGTCCCATCGAAACAAGCAGGAAAAAAGGCAAAAGGCTTGGAAGAACTGTCGCAAAAATACAACTTTTCGCCTAGCTATCTGAAACGAAACTGAGCTTCATACTGAGAGAACTTCGCTGGCACGGAAAATTACGAAGAAAATGACGGCCAGAAGTCGGAGTGGAACTTCGTCGAAATGCTGAACTATATTAAGGGCCCATTAACCGATTTATGCGCGCGCTCGCGCGCGTTGCCAAGGAGGTGAAATTTCACTTCCGGTTACTTACGTCAGCCTGAGCGCGGAAAATAAAAACAACTCAATAACTTCCAAATTCGCTTACATTTTAGATGTTTTTCTTTGTGTTTTACAAAATGCAAAGTAAAAAAGTGCAAGCAGAGACAAAATAAGAAAAAGACAGAAAAACAAGAGCAATAGAAAGAGGCTTTGTTTGATCTTACCGAAGTGCGCTGGTAGTGTAAATTGCGCACGCGTTGATAGGGTAACTTCCAATATATATCGGGCGCACTTCCGTATTCTTTAAATGCTAAAGGAAACGCGGTTTTTCATTAAATCCAGCCTTATTCGACAGATTTCGATCAAAGCCAACGTTGGAAAGATAGCTTTGTATTCCTTTTTCAAAATCATGCTTTTTTCAGAAAATTACGAATTTTTTGATATTTTGAAATTCTCTCAAAAGCTGACCTTTTAGAAATAAAACAAAATCTATGCATAGCGTAATGAGGATTTAAATTAAAATATTACATCAATGGAAAAAATCCCGACAAAGTAATTTGCCTGGGAGCATTTGCGTTTTTTCAGTATTAGTCACATGACCATGGGCGTGACCTGATGACGTCATCACTAGTGTTACTAATCATGAAAAAGTTAAAACACATGAAATAACTCTGAAGTAACTAAAAATGATGAGGTTATATGGGAATAAATTTTCCTTAGCAACGGCTCGAAAAGATCGGTTAATGGGCCCTTAAAGAAGGCGCCATCTTTATTTACGCACGGTTAAGCAATTATACCTGTAGAATTCTGCAGACTTTGAAACACTGTATTTTGCTTCGAGACAAGTTGGACACAAACGTGGTAATACGCGCAACAATGTGTTTCAACTTGCAATGCAACAATGTTGCCAGACAAGTTGAAGGAAAATGTTGCCCATATTACCGGATCTTTAGGGAAGTGTGTATACGAAGGAGTCCCAGGTAACAATTGGGATATTCCACAGTACACCACGAGAAAGTGTTCAATAAGCACTTGATGACTGACCCCAAGGGAAACAGGGAGTTTTGTTTCCCCGAGCCCCTCGATGTTCCCCGAGGCGAAGCAAAGGGGAACATTAAGGTCGAGGGGAAACAAAACTTAGTGTTTCCCACGGGACCAGTCATTAATTGTTTTGTTATTCTTCCCAACTCAAAAATAGAAAAAAATCTGCCAAGAAATCGTTTGCTTGACTTCAGCTGGCTCACTGGGTGTTGCGTCGAATATACAACGGATTTCCTGCATTCTAATTGGCTGTATTTTCTATGGATTTCCCTCTTCGGTGCCTTTTAAATATTCTTTGGTTTCGTCTTTCCACTTAAAGACCAAAGGCGGTAATTTTATGTTTTATAAAAGAAACAGAGACGCCAACCAAAATGTTTCAGGAGCTAAAAGGGTTACCAATTTTTTAAGATATGGGGGACTCCGCATGCGCGTGTTAGGTGTGATCGCAAACTATACTTGTTTAGTTTGATCATCTCATAGTAAAAGCCATGACATTCAACATTAGTTTAGTGGGAAAAAATGGAAGTCGTTTTAGCACTTAGATAGGTAAACTTCAACTTCGATTAAATGGCGCCAAAAAATAATGAACAGACGCACAAATGAGCAGTTTTCTAGTTTCACAACTTTTCTCATAGCATTTCGCACTTTTCAGGGCATGAAGATTGTTGGTGCCACGTGTTCAACAGACAGAGCTGCAGAGTACGTTTTTGAAGACGGATTGATTGACCCGAGTACAAACACGATTGTGTACAATTGCGTTTGTAAAGGAACTTCATCGCTCTTCCTTGGCGCTAATAAAATGCAGTGCGTTATACACTACTGGATCTGCCCCATCACTAGTTAAGGAAGTTACTATTTTTTCTTGACTAGTTTTTTTGGGTAAATAAATAAGGTGTACCCTTGGTCCAGATAAGTATCAAAGCAAATTGGCGTTTTCTTTTCATGCCAATGTGGCACGCGGTGTTATCGTCGTCTTGTGTTCGGATCAAGAAAGGCTCAATCTGTTGAGGGCTTTTCTGAACCTTACTCTTAGGGTGACCTTACTTCCTAGGATATGAAAACAAACCATTTTCTAATTTTAGAGGAACACTTCAGCTTACAATCAGACCCACTTTGTTATCTTAAAAATCTATCCCAAATACCCTTTTGCACTATTACTCTAGCATTCAGTTCCTCGCTGTTTCCGAGACGTGACAGAATAGGCGCTTTTTACGATAGAGTCAATTGACTACAACTACATGAATCTTTCACGTTTCCCCATGTCTATCGGACCAAATGCTATTTAATGCCGATCACGTCTTCAAAATGACAAAAAAAAAAAAAAAAAATGGGAAAAGGAGATGAATTCTGTTAGTTGTATTCAAATTATGACATCGTACAAATCTGCTTTTTTGCAATTGCATTGATCATTTACCCTATGTATTTAAATCGTTACATTACAAGCGTCATGTAGTATAGGAGAATAGAGTAGAAACCACCTCCATTACTATCCAATCAGTGTTACGTATTTCACGAGTTATTATAGACCCTAGTGTACAATGTATTTAAAGTATCGTGATCAAACGATGAAAGAAGATATAAATAGAAGACATGTATATGTACATAATTTATTGATGAAACTAAATTATTTTTAACTTTGCAAAATATTGTCTTCGTTCGCGAGATAAGAAAGTTGTAAATGTAAAAAAAAAAAAAAGTCGCTAAAAGACTTATGCCCTTTCCGTAATGTCCTATAGTTCGTCAACAGCAAAAACATCAAATTGTTTAAACATGGTTAAAAAATGAAATAGTAAGTTGTAATGCATTAAAACACGTTAATACTTGGGTGAGGAACTGACCGTTTCATACACCTCCTGAAACATAATAAAAAGCAGGAACTGTTCAATTAAACGCTTAAGCAAAAGGCCAGAGTGCGATGGGTTACTTAGATTGCCACCCGTGTTTAAGACGAAATGATTTTGCTGGGTGGCTGGGGGGCAGGAAACATTGTAAGTTGACGGTTTCTGTATTACGGTTCGTTAAGGCATATATATCGGCCCCTCATTGCAAAACACAGGAAAACCAGTTTGTTGTCATGGAGATGATCAATACCCGCTTATTGCACATCGATGAGGGCGTAAGTCCTAAATTCATTTCTACTGCGAATAGGGACTCCGCCACACCATTGGCCATGTCCTCTATATTTATTGGGATCAGTCCTGTGGGGTTCTTCTCATATAAAATTGACAACTGCCATTTCATGCCGACCACAGTACCAACTGTTTTCCTATAACTCTAGCTCCAGTTTTTCAAAGTGTGGATAATGCTATACACCGGGTAAATGGCTGTTTCAAAAATTCAAATATGAGTACCATATTTTCCACTTCATATAGAGGTTCACTTGACGTTAACGTTCGGCTAACTGGACCACGTATCGTAGAGTCGCAAATAGTTTAGCCAGTTATTTGTTTGAAAAGGTTCACTTGTGTGGGTGTCGCCCGGTGAAAAGTTCTTTCAAATAGACCAATTTCGATCTATTAAAATTCAGCCTGACCAGGAGCCATAATCGGGGACGGAGGCCGTAAGTGCGCGCTATTTCTAGTATTGGGGCTGTCCCAATAATATGGGACCATTTACTATTTTTAGAACAAATTGCGCCATCATGTGCGAGACTCGTGTGTACAATGCGGCGAGGATTTTTGCGGATGTAGCGCGGGAAAATGCCTTCCGAAATTCCCGAAATGTTTGATGCTTTTGGCCCACAAATCAATACGTTCATGTCTGTTGGATTTTTGCCTCAGTGTTTTCGTCGTAAGCTGCTCCAGTCTGAGTGAACTAAGACAGTGTCGAGTTTAGTGATGTCCCACTTTATATCACTGACCAAGTTATTTTCCGCTGCTTCCTTTACAAAGAGCTCCACATTACTCCACTCTAAGTTTCACATATGTTGAAGATTAACAGCTTTTCCATAACACAGCAAAAACCAGTTGGATATATTTGGATATAGCACCGTTTCAGAGCTTCAAAGTTTCTCTCCTCTTGCCACACGCTTGCGAGGATTTCGCCAAAGTCTATGGCGACCGAAAAGTAAAAAAAAAAAAAAATGTCAAGTTTGAGTTTCGCGTGAATTAATGTAAGCAACGCTTGATGTTTTATCAAGGCACAATAATTGACAATAACGTTTATGTCTGTAGATGCTGCTCACTTTTGTTTGTGTAAAAATCCAATAAATCGTCTGTTGTCGATCAATAGGGAGCTTAAGCAACCACGACGACGGCGCCAAGGACGACGCCTGGTAAAAAATGAATTTATATTTTACCAGCGAAATTCGCGATTGTCTAGATCTGTTCGGTACGTCAATGGCTCTAAAAATATGCTTAAGCTAAATATGCAACGACGGCGTTCAATTTCAAATGGAAACATCAAAAATTAGCCGTCGTCGTCCATGTTCCGTAGACGACGCAGAACTTGGTCATTTCACGTTGTTGTTTTGCAGAGGGCGGCGAAGAAATATACAAAGATCTAAAACGCACGTGCACAGCTATTGTTCAGCTCATTAAACCTTTTGTTTGGTGGCGTTCTCGTTGCCGTCGTCGTCGTGGTTTTCTTAAGCTCCCTTATAAGAGCGCTTGCCGATGCGTGTTTTGTACAGTCAGTAAAACATGACAAATTGGACTTCCGCACTTTCGTGTAAAAACGTACATCGAACTCATGTAATATCTCTACTTTTTAAATATGTTTCAGGTTTATAAATGTTTGAGAGCATATTAAAAGCTTAGCTGAAAATATGTGAATACAGCAGAAATAATCAGCAAAGTTTTTCAATTTCGTTGGCTGAGTTATCAAAACTCCTTGTCTATTTTATTTTCGCAGTGTAAAATTTCACTATGTTAAAGAAATGCACATGATGTTAGGAGCCTTTTGGCGTTGGTGAAAATTGTTGCAGCATCTCAGCACAAAAGAAAACGAAAGAAATCTTTGTCAAGATTTATTGACAATTGAACCCACTGACTCGGATTTAATTTGGAAGTACACGAGCTGCACTATGCAAATGAGCTACTTAGGTACGCGTCAGACTTTCCTTTCAAAAACTTTTGCAAACTCGCCAAACAAACAGAACATTAAGAAACTATCAAATACAGGGTTTGGTTATGATTAAGCGTTGTTTGGGAAACTCACAAATTAACTCGATACCAGGATAAAGAGTTTTCTTCCATAACTGTTCTTTACAGAACAAACGGAAAATCTTACTCGTACAACTAGCGCGAGCAGATATTATTCATTCACAGCGCGAAATTGAAGTCATGCTTTAGACCCTGAAAAACTCACCTTTTCCATTAGCTCAGAGCATAAAACTACATAGAAGAGCCCTGGTTCTCATTCCCTGCCTTATTCCCTGCCATCGCTGTGAAAAATCTGCAGGAGAATCTCGCAACTCTCACCATTTGATCACGCAACGTGACGACATCCACGCGGGAGCCCTCGACATGTGCGTGGATCCGCGCGGATATATGACGTCAGGATGGCGCAATTTGTTCTAAAAATAGAAAAATTGTCCCATATAATAGCTGCGCGCGGATCCCAAGACTTACGGTCTCCGTCCCCGATTATGACTCCTGGCCTAAAGCAGTATAGACCTCAGTACGAGGCTCTGGGGAATAACTACAGAGTTTGTAGGATTTATTCCCCAGAGCCTTCGTGCTGCGCACTCGTCAGCTATTACGCATAGAAATCGAGAGCTCATAATCTGATTGTTTTAGTATAAATCTAGTAGTCGTTCAAAATTTTATCTGAATCCTCTTCACAGACACTTCGAAAACGCTGAGAAGCGGCCGTCATTTTGTTAACAAGGACTGGCACTGCCACGCTACTCACTGTCTATCACAGAATAGATAGTGAGTAGCGCAGCAAATCAGAGAACGGCATCCGGGATAGAACGCTAGTAGATTTGTAATAAAACTCGATAGAAACACAGAACTAGCACGAGCTGTTGACGTAATTATGCGCGAGCAAAAAGAATTTACACTTTGATAATCAAAGTTAACATGTTGTTTTCCTTTTTTTCGTTGCGGTGTTTTCTAAAAGAAATAGAAAACATGTTCTCCGTGTTTCTATCGAGTTTTAGTATAAATCTACTAGCGTTCTATCACGAATGCCGTTCTCTGATTGGCTACGCTACTCACTATCTATTCTGTGATAGACAGTGAGGAGCGTAGTAGTGTGTCCTTGTTGATAAAATGATTGAAGTATCTGTGAAAAGGACTTAGATAAAGTTTTGAACGAGTTATAGATTTATACTAAAACAATTCGATTTTTCGCTCTCGATTTCTATGCTTAATAGTTGACTCGGGCTACTCCCTCGTCAACTATCACGCGATAGAAATCTGGAGCTCATGATCTAATTGCTTAATAGAAACACTCGTGAAAGTTTAGGAGAACTCGAAAAAGCTGTGGAAACACTCATCTGCGGCTCGTGTTCCCATAGCATTTCTCTTTCTCCAAAACTTCCACTCGAGTTTCTATAACTCGATAGAAACACGGTACATTTTTCTATTTCTTAGATATCGAAATTGGTCTATTGTATACAGGGTTTTCACTTGACGTCATGGCAGCCATATTGGCGTTCCAAAACAATGAAACGGCGGCCATGTTGGTGTACCAAAACAATCCTGTAGTTCAAATGAGCTTCACTACAGTTATTGTCTAGGAGAAGAAAAAAAATATTTGAAGTTCAAGTATCAAATAAAGGGGAATAAAGACTTAAGATTTTACAATTAAGTTTATCACATTGACAAACAAAACGGTGTGATTCTCTCCCAACTGATTCACAATATAATTTATATTTTATTGATTTCAAACGTGGTCGTACGTAATATACCCAAATACCTATTCACACAGAGTGATCCTTTAATTGTGAACTTGTAATATATCTTTTATGTAATAATATATATAAATAGTTTATAAGTATACTTAAAAATATATTTTGTTTATAATATAAATTCATTCGGACCAGTAAGGAGTATGGTATTAGACATTGCATCTTTCACAGTTTAGTCTCCGATATTCTTTTTCACATAAGCAAATTACATTTTCATTTTATGTACATAGTTTCAGGGAAAATAACAACCTTTAAGGCAATATCCATTACTAAACGATAAAAATTGTGCTTTCTTTTTAGGTTGTAATCTAGTATAATATAGGCATGTTATACACGTTTCATTGTGTAAGTAATCAGTAAAGCATCCAATGTGGCATGTACAGCTGAACTTGGTAGGTTTCCTCTTATTATAGCTATCGATCAGAAAATAATTAATTACTCCTTATATCTTCAATGCATAAGGACAATAGCTTTATTGCTAAACAAATCTTTCTCATGTTTGAAGATCTTCGTCGCGCTGATGAAAATAGTTTCTATTCTGTATGTGCTTATGGTCATGCAAATAAAGCTAGTTGTTGTTAATAGTGGTATGATCTTGTGATCAGGTCTGGTCTGAAAAACATTATAATTTCAAACTACGATACGTAAACGCAATTTTCCATGGTAACAAATCTAAGTCTCTTGGATGTTTCGAGCTTTATTGTATTGCGCCCTTGACTGATGTTCATTTGGACTAAGGTATTCAAAATCTCTACCGGGTTTTATACTTTTTGGTATTTCTAAAAAGCACAGGTATGAGACCCTTAAAGGGTTTACGATCCCGACGTTTATCTCCCTTTGAATCACGCCCATTCATTAATGTTTTCACTCACTTTTCCACACACAATTCTACATACAAAGTTGAGAGTTCTCTCATTTCTTCCCACCTTTCCATTTTATTTACTTTTTGTTAATTTTGATATTGTAATATGTTTGTAAATAAGAACGTTTGAAATTAGATTATGATAGACTGGCCAGGGCAGTTGTTTGAAAAAAGAAGACTTGTGGTATTTTATAATTAATTGAAAACCCTGTAGACAACATAAATGCTAAATGATTGTCCTTAAAACTAGAAGAAGGGAAGTCAATAGATCAACTTCAATCGTCGTGCCTTGAGCGCACGAATTTTACCAGTTATCCAGTCTAATGTCTGTAGCCAATAGTCACATCTTTCATTATTTAAGTCGTCTGCGCTCATCTAGGGAATGGTTCGTTGTCATTTAAGCCTTCCCTCTTACGATTTCCTTCACTAATCTCTTTTTATAAATTATGGAACTCCTCTTGAGTTTCACAAAATCTTGGGCGCGTGGGGGGGGGGGGGGGGGGGGCGGGTTGGGTCGTAGTATTTTGGCTTGAAAAGCAGAATACAATTAGTCTACGAGCGTGCGTTGGATACGAGATGAAAAGTAGCCAACGAGGCGCGTAGCGCCAAGTTGGCTATAATCATTTTGTATCCAACAAGCGCGAGTGGAATAATTGTTTTATTGAAAACGCCCCCGAAATATAGAAAACTGTAATAAATGATAAAAATATATATATATATATATTACGCGCGCGCTAACCATATTTGCAGAGCACGATGGCTAAGGCAATGGAAACTCTTGAATTGAAATATCCAATGATCCAGCTTTTAATAATATCTTATCTCTACTGAAGCAGCACTCCGTATGCTTATTCCTTCGCCTCGCTCCTGAAGACAGCATAGTTCCTCATAGGTTTTGTTTTTCTCAATTTCCTATACTGCTTTAATGTACAGGTTTCTCATAAGTTATGATTTTAGCATCGATTTTTTCGGAAAATGTCGGAGGGATGAAGCTCGAATTCGGCAAAGAGATAGAGAAAAATCTCATCGATCAACAACCGTCGCCATTTAGGTGAGATTTTCAATATTGTGGCGTTTATTCCAGTTTGAAGTGGAGGAGGTCGCGGCTGGCGGCCACCAAGTTGAAAGCCTTGTTTCCCCCCTTTTGTTTTCAGTTACCGGTAACCGACCAAAAGCAATTTCGTTGAAAGACCCTTCAGACGGCCCAGGAAGGCGAAATAACACCACACATTAATCGATTAACGTTTCATTTAACTTTAGTGGGATGTTCAGACCGAGAAGTAATTTAGATATGGAATTTTCAGAGCGTTATTCATAACCCTCACAGATTCTCTTCGTCTCTGTAAACAATTATTAAGCCTGAACACATAGGGTGGTCTGCCTGTAGTTCCTCAAGGTCATGTCTGTTTGAGGACGTCGTCCTCGCCGGGGGGATGACTTTAATGTCACACGAAGGAAAGAATCTGTCAGACAAGTCTTCTAGAGGTGTATCATTAGCTGATTATAGGTCAAACTCAAAGGGAAAGAACAGTTCATCTGGTTGAAAACATTTACTACGTCACGGATGACAGACATTTGTGTGTTTGTGAAACACGCCTCGACATGAAATAAACCACAATTGCAGCATAAAGTCACTTGACAGTCTTGGGAATAAATTTGCTTTCGATATAGCTTTGATTCCTTTTCGCAACGGAAGTCACAGCGCTCGATCTGTAAGCGATGAATGAGGCACATGAAAACCAGTACTTGGAGCTGGACTCAGTTAAAACAGAAATTGAGCCAACAATTTATGATGACGTCGTCGCTGAGAGTTCAACTCCTGCGGTGGAAAAAACGAGCTATGAGACGTGCAGCCGAGAAGCCGTGAAGAAAAAACAAGCATCAGCAGATCTTGAAAACGCGTGTCAACGTGATATGGTCGTTTTGCGGCGAATGCTGTTCTTTATGTCCGCAGTTGTTGTTGTCGCTCTTCTGACTGCAGCTGCTGCTTTGTTGCTAGCTATATCAGCGATGAAGGGTAAGCATTATTATGCGTATTCACGAGGTAGACAAGTTCCATCAGTTAGAAAATGTACAAGAAACGATCGGCTAATGGCGTTAATATATATGGATATTGGCCAATCTCCTTCGGTCAGGATGGCTGGACATTGGCCATCTCGACCGAACGAGCTTGGTCAATAAAGGATTTATTATATTGAAAAGAACACTATTTTTGGCGGGACACAGCGGGTAAGATATCACCATCTTGCCCGCTCGAGTAGCCGATCACAGCACAGGATTTGCTTTATCTTGCCTGCTCACGGAGCTAGCCATATAATAAATATATCTTACTGGCCAAGCGCCACGGCTGTACTGGGAGAATGTCGCCCCGAAAATACAAAAAAGATCAAGGGTCGATATTCTCCTAAGACGGCCCCGAGTAAGCTCGGCCGAAGATATTTGTTACACGACTGAAACTACCCGAAAATCTTCAATAGTGATATTTCGGGATCATTCGGCACCGTGTCCGTTCCAATACCCTAGACCTCCGAAAGTAACGTCCCCCCCCCCCCCGAAAGTTTAATTTTTTACCTTCCTTTTGAACTCTGAAAAGAAAGGTGCCCCCGAAAATAGCAAGCCCACCCGAAAGTAGCGGCCCTTTAGAAAGTCTTTCTTCTCAAGCGCGGGTCATGCGGATGGAACAGCCTGAATGCAGGACTGAGCATTGACTTGAAGAGTTATCTGTGATTTTATTTCGAACTTGACTAAATTTTTCTTCAAAGCTAAGTATGATTCATAAGCTGTGTTTGTCTAGCAGCAGTGTCAAATGATATACTGTTGTATGTGCCGTACAAGACACATACAACTACAACGATAAGCATTAAATGAGTTGAGTTGCATTGCAAAATGATGTGTTGCTGTGCCATCCGCATCACGATGCATCTTGTGAAGTGATACATGCCATTTTTTTAACTAGCAAACTCGACTTGCTTCTTCAACACAGGTTGAATTTCAAACATAAAATTTGTTTTAAATTAAACTTGTCGGTAGTTCAATTCATTTAGCGGACCAAAAAAGAAAGTTAAAATTTCCATCTGCAGCCATCTTGATAGTAAGGTGCATTCCATTTGTCAAGCCAACCAGTGTAGTCTTTCTTTCCTTGCACAGAGAGTCAGCATACGTACCTTTATGTCAATCAAAACAAAATCTCGGTCATTGTTGCCATGTGCGTAAAATTATGCGTCATTTCTTATAACATTTATCTCATTTATTGATGATCAGGTACTGAGAAGAATGTGTCTTGTGAAAAGATCCCGGAGATAATCAATAACTTGGCATACATCAAAAGCGAAGTCAACAACGTCACGACAATTCTCAAGGTAAGCATTATTAACTTTCTTAAAGAGTTGTAATCGCGCGGTGGTGTCATGGTTAGTACGCTTGTCTCCGGATCGAGCAGGCCAGGTTCGAGCCCTAGCCAGGGACATTGTGTTGTTATTGTTCTTGGGCAAGACACTTTACTTTCACAGTGTCTCTCTCCACTCAGGTATATAAATGGGTACCTGCGAAATTAATGCTGAGGGTAGCCCTGCGATAGACTAGTTCGCTTGTATCCAGACTTAACTTACCTACCTACCTACCTACCTACCTACCGACCGACGGACCTGTACATGTTTTTGACCTCTGCGCGGGAAAAAACGATATTCGCGCTCATAGAATGCCTTCTTAAAGTGGCGCTTGCTTACCATGGACCCGTGAATGACGAGGAAAGACTAAAAAAAGTAAAGTAACGATAATGGTAAAGAGAAGACCAAAATGAAGTACAATAAACCAACAAACAAGCAAACCAAGAAAAACACCCCGTGCACGCAGGGAGAGTGCAAATAATCGTTGTCGTTTCATGCTAAGAAAATCGGAGATAAGCGCCAGCTTGTTGGGCCAATATGCTTCCCAAAAAGATCACGCTGCAATACGGCCTGTCTTTTAGTCGGTGGTCTGAAAGCTTGAAAAGGCTAAAGTAGATACCCGGAGTAGATGGCCTTTAATAAATTCTCAGACTAAACAACTCTTTGAAAGTGATGTTGTTTCACACTCAACAACAAGTAAAACTTCTGATCTCACCTTTTACTTTGCAAGGATTGCTTTCCAGTGCCCGAGAAAAAAATATATAGAAAAATTTGAAACAGCAGTCTTACGAATGTCATATGTATTCTGTTTCTTTTAAAGGGAAGTAACAACGGAACGGTTCTAACGGGGCCACCCGGACTTCCGGGTCCGCCGGGGCCACCGGGGAGTCCCGGTCGAAACGGCTTACAAGGGGAGCCTGGCCCCCAAGGTCCGAAAGGAGATACTGGATCACAGGGCCCCAGAGGACCATCAGGAGTTGGATCACCTGGACCAATTGGCCCTGTAGGGCCCAGGGGCTTTAATGGAACACAAGGTTCAATGGGCCCTCCTGGCGCAAGGGGCTTGCAAGGATTAGCAGGTCTCCAAGGCCCCATGGGGCCTATTGGCTTTAACGGCTCCCAGGGCCCGCCGGGTCCCGCCGGCCCTGGGGGCTCTAGAGGCCCCCCTGGATACAACGCATCACAGGGAGGAGGCGGCGTGGGGGTTCAAGGCCCTGTTGGCCCTCCAGGTCCCCCGGGAAGGCCTGGACCGGGAAATCTCTCACTTTGTGAGTACAAAAACAAAAAGGAGGCTGCACAGACTGGTGGATCAGCAGTTACGTCAAGAATCACTCTACGAGAAGATGACCATCCGGTACGTGCAACTGAAATAACCTATACTAGCTATATAGTTATGCAACACTTCTGAGTGGTATACCAGGGAATATTCCACGCGAAACTTGTATTTGCCCGGTATACACACTCGCCTAAAGGCGGCGCAGGGGTACAAGGCCCTGCTGGGCCTCCAGGTCCCCCGAGAAGGCCTGGACCCGGAAATTTCTCACCCTGTGAGTACAAAAACAAAAAGGCTTATGCACACCCTGGATCAGCAGCTTTATCAAGAGCTACTCTACGAAAAAATGACTATCCGGTTCGTGCTACTGAAATAATATATAATAGCTATATGGTTATGCAACACTTCTGAGTGGTGCATACCGAGAAATATCCCTCGGTAAGCACACGAACCTTTAGGCGAGTGTGTATACCAAGGAGTCCCAGGTAACAATTGGGATATTCCACAGTACACCACGAGAAAGTGTTCAATAAGCACTTAATGACTGACCCCAAGGGAAACAGGGAGTTTTGTTTCCCCGAGCCCCTCGATGTTCCCCGAGGCCAAGCAAAGGGGAACATTGAGGTCGAGGGGAAACAAAACTCAGTGTTTCGCACGGGACCAGTCATTAATTGTTTTGTTATTCTTCCCAACTCAAAAATAGAAAAAAACCTGCCAAGAAATCGTTTGCTTGACTCCAGCTGGCTCACTGGGTGTAGCGTCGAATATACAACGGATTTCCTGCGTTCTAATTGGCTGTATTTTCTATGGATTTCCCTCTTCGGTACCCTTTGAACATTCTTTGGTTTCGTCTTTCCATTTTAAGACCAAAAGGGGTAATTTTATGTTTTATGAAAGAAACAGACCCGTCAACCAAAATGTTTTAGGAGCTAAAAGGGTTACCAATTTTTTAAGATATGGGGGACTCCTCATGCGCGTGTTAGGAGTGATCGCAAACTATACTTGTTTAGTTTGATCATCTCATAGTAAAAGCCATGACATTCAACACTAGTCTAGTGGAAGTCGTTTTAGCACTTAGATAGGTAAACTTCAACTTCGATTAAATGGCGCCAAAAATTAATGAACAGACGCACAAATGAACAATTTTCCAGTTTCACAACTTTTCTCATAGCATTTTGCACTTTTCAGGGCATGAAGATTGTTGGTGCCACGTGTTCAACAGACAGAGCTGCAGAGTACGTTTTTGAAGACGGATTGATTGACCCGAGTACAAACACGATTGTGTACAATTGCGTTTGTAAAGGAACTTCATCGCTCTTCCTTGGCGTTAATAAAATGCAGTGCGTTATACACTACTGGATCTGCCCCATCACTAGTTAAGGAAGTTACTATTTTTTCTTGACTAGTTTTTTTGGGTAAATAAATAAGGTGTACCCTTGGTCCAGATAAGTATCAAAGCACATTGGCGTTTCCTTTTCATGCCAATGTGGCACGCGGTGTTGTCGACGTCTTGTGTTTGGCTCAAGAAAGGCTCAATCTGTGGAGGCTTTTCTGAACCTTACTCTTAGGGCGACCTTCCTAGGACATGAACACAAACCATTTTGCTAATTTTAGAGGAACACTTCAGCTTACAATCAGACCCACTCTGTCATCTTAAGAAACTATCCTAGATACCCTTTTGCACTGTTACTCTGGCATATTTCAGTTCCTCGCTGTTCCCGAGACGTGACAGAATAGAATAGGCGTTTTTTACGATAGCGTCAATTGACTACAACTACATGAATCTTCCACGTTTCCCTATATCTATTAGACCAGATGGTATTTAATACCGATCACTTCTTCAAAATTAAAAAAAAAAATGGAAAAAGGAGATGAGTTTTGTTAGTTGTAGTCAAATTACGACATCGTACAAGCCTGCTATTCTGCAATTGCATTCATCATTTACGCTATGTATTTTAAATCGTTACATTACAAACGTCATGTAATATAGGAGAATAGAATAGAAACCACTTCCATTACGATCCAATCAGTATTACGTATTCCACGAGTCATCGTGGTCAAACAATGAAAGAAGATATAACTAGAAGATATGTATATGTACATAATTTATAGATGAAAATAAATTATTTTTAACTTTGCAAAATCTTGCCTGCGTTCGTGAGATAAGAAAGTTGTAAATTTAAAAAAAGTCGCTGAAAGACATATGCCCTTTCCGTAATGTCCTATATAGTCCGTCAACGGCAAAAACATCAAATTGTTTAAACATGGTTAAAGTGCACCTAACCCCCCAAATTTTTTGTTTTTCGCTAAAACGAACCCACTTGTTATTTGATGCATTTGGATGAAAAAGTTTTTGAATTTGGTTGAATCCTCGATTTTCTATGCCCTTTCAAAGTCGCGCCTGAAGTGTTACACGACCGCGTTTCTGGGAGTCTGGGGCGGCGGTTGCTGATGACGTCTACCAAGGAACCAAACACAATGGCGCCTCAGTCAGCTCTCTGTATTTGCTCGAGAAAATGGAAAACAAAACTAATCGATCCAATATATTTTGGGACTAAAACGTCCAAGTTTTGTTTCAGAATCATTTCTTTTTCGTCACTGGAGTCAGAGTTAGGTTTCGACTCGGATGACACCGAAATAAACTTCGATCGAGCACGTTCGACAACTGTGAACTCACTGCTTAGAGCTTTGAGAACAATTTGCA
>NW_028301552.1:18640000-18685000 GCF_042242905.1 Orbicella faveolata
CAATAAACAAAATGTTTATGAGATTGATTTATTTAAAACAATGAACTTTTCTCAGTCTCAAAATAATTGTTGACACAGTGATTGTCTGGAGTGAAACATCAAAACCACGTCTTAAAATCAGTGAAAATGAACACATAACCTTGCTTTCCGATACGAATGTTCCGGTCCGTTTCAGGGCACAGCAGCGAGCAAAGTATAGCTCACTACAGCTCACGGCCAACTGTATCGCAGCTAAAAGGTGTCTCCGACACTATTTGACACTGATTTGAGAATCACCAACCACGGAGGACACAAATTTCCACCATCACTAACGTTCCTTTCATTCAAAACTCGAATCGAATAGCCTCCAGGTTGACCGCAACCGCAAGTTTTCCGAGCGTAGTTTTTCAACTCCTACAATATTCGAAGCTACATCCAAGCTTTTCGACTCACAGAGCTGCTCTGATGACAAAACCTGACTTGACTTATCCAGCATTTTCTTTAAGATTTGTAGATTTCGCAGTTCAATTCTGCTTTCGCTGTAAGTTTTCATTCCACGAGAAGCGACGCTCGAGTCAAGTTTGACAGTGGCGTGATTTTCCTGGACCAATCACAATTCTTTGCTACGCATACCAACCAATGAGATTGCTTCAATTTGGATAGACAATAGATTACGTCAAATGGCTTTTTTCGCGTTCGCCAAAGTACCAAAGACCGGCTTTCGAGTTATGTTGAAAGATTTTGAAATAAAAAACGCTTTATCTGTAGTAGTTTGTTTCGTTATTATATAAAACAAATAGATTCCATGTTGCCGTGCGTCTGTTCAGTAATAGATCACAGAAGACCTCAAAATGTGGTAAGACCATCAGTGACACACTCGGCTATCGCCTCGTGCACCACTTTTTCGTTCTTACCACATTTTGACGTCATCTGTGATATATTACTGAACAGACGCACGGCAACATGGAATCTATTTGTTAAATAGATAGTGAGTAGCGCAGCCAATTAGAGAACGGCATTCGTGATAGAACGTTAGTAGATTTGTACTAAAACTCGATAGAAACACAGAACTAGCACGAGCTGTTGACGTAATTTTGGCGCGAGCAAAAAGAATTTACACTTTGATAATCAAAGTTAACATGTTGTTTTCCTTTTTTCTTCGCGGTGTTTTCTAAAAGAAATAGTAAACATGTTCTCCGTGTTTCAATCGAGTTTTAGTATAAATCTACTAGCGTTCTATCACGAATGCCGTTCTCTGATTGGCTACGCTACTCACTATCTATTCTGTGATAGACAGTGAGGAGCGTAGTAGTGTGTCCTTGTTGACAAAATGATTGAAGTATCTGTGAAAAGGACTTAGATAAAGTTTTGAACGAGTTATAGATTTATACTAAAACAATTCGATTTTTCGCTCTCGATTTTTATGCTTAATAGTCGACTCGGGCTGCTCCCTCGCCAACTATCACGCGATATAGAAATCTCGAACTCATAATCTAATTGCTTAATAGAAACACTCGTGAAAGTTTTGGAGAACTCGAAAAAACTGTGGAAACACTCACCTGTGGCATGTGTTCCCACAGCATTTCTCTTTCACCAAAACTTCCACTGGTGTTTCTATAACTCGATAGAAACACGGTACATTTTTCTATTTTTTAAATATCGAAATTGGTCTATTGTATAGAGTGTTTCCACTTGACGTCATGGCAGCCATATTGGTGTTCCAAAACAATGAAACGGCGGCCATGTTGGTGTACCAAAGCAATCCCTTGGTGGCGAATACTTTACTTATGTAAAATCTTTCTTTTGTTCAAACAAATTTGCAGGGCTGCGGCCAAGTGAATAAAAACGCTCTATATGTTCTCACAACGTCGACGTTGGAAAAGGGAAAGAGTTACGACCATCTTGTACAACAAAGTAGATATTACCACATGAAAGTATTCCTTAATAGTTGTCATTTAAATGGTTACGTATACTAGAAATTAATTTCCTTCACTCAGTAGCGTTCTTTTAATTTCGGGCTGGAAAGTTTGTTACACAATTAGTAGTATATATACTTGCAAAAATATTCAACATGCTGATTGGCTGAGGGCTCGTCAAGTAATCCCGACCAGTACAGAAAGTTGAAATCGAGTGCAAAGATTTTAAACCTACACAGACCTATTCGACGTGACTGACTCTAAACCACAAGATGGGTTTACAATGCTAAACTTTAAATAAATTCAACTAGAACCCAAGTTTGAGTGTATGGGACTGAGCAATATTTTGAACAAACTTAAGGAAATCACGTACACGGTTAACCTTATCTTCGCAGATCTAACCGACGTAACTAATTCTAAACCACAAAATCGATGCAAAACTTCGAGTGAATTCAACACTGTGAATCCCAGTTTGAGTATATGGAACCGAGCAATATTTTAAATAAACTTTAGAAAATCACTTGCACGGTTATTTACACAGACCTATTCGGCGTGACCGACTCTAAACTACAAGATGGGTTTACAATACTATTTAACTTTAAATTAATTCAACGAGAACCCAAGTTTGAGTATATGGGACAGAGCAATATTTTGCACAAGCTTAAGGGAATCACGTACAAGGGAGCTTATATACACAGATCTAACCGACGTAACCGACTCTAAACCACAAAATGGATTTACAATGGTAAACTTTAAATGAATTCAGTGAGCTGGGAACATCAGTTTGAGTACATATGGGAGTGACTAATGTTTTAAACAACCTTAAGAAAACCAGGGGAGCCAGCCAGCAAATTTAAGTGTTTGCTACTTTGAAGTTTTTCGGGCTTTAAAACCATTCACCTCTATAAACTTTGAACTGATGATTGAATGCAGAATACTTCGATTATTCAAATGGAGTGTAGTCATCGTTTAACAGAGTAAATTGCAGAAATCCATGCAAGACAAAAAGCGATTATTACGACCGTACAATGTAAAGCCTGGCTAAATTATTCGACGCCTAGACGGTTTCCCGTTAGTATCTTGGAAATGAGACAATACGCCACTGGATATAAGTTGAGCTTCAATTGAGGTTCACCACAGTGGGAGGCGCGGTGGCCTCATGGTTAGTGCGCTCGTCTCCCGATCGAGCGGTCCGAGTTCGAGCCCTGGCCGGGGACATTGTGTTGTGTTCCTGGGCAAGGCACTTTACTCTCGCAGTGCCTCTCTCCACCCAGGTGCATAAATGGGTACCGGCGAACTTAATGCTGGGGGTAACCTTGCGATGGACTAGCATCCCATCCAGGGGAGAGTAGAAATACTCTTAGTCGCTTCATGCTACTGAAACCGGGATAAACTCCGGCCTGATGGGCCACTTGGCTCCTATGCAGACTTTACCTTTACCTCACAGTTATTGTCTAAGAGAAGAAAAAAAATATTTAGGTTTAAGTATCAAATAAAGGGGAATAAAGACTTTAGATTTTACAATTAAGTTTATCATATTGACAAGCAAAACGGTGTGATTCTCTCCCAACTGATTCACAATATAATTTATATTTTATTGATTTAAAACGTGGTCGTACGTAATATACCCAAATACCTGATCACTTGTGATATATATTTTATGTAGTAATATGTAGAAATAGTTTATAAATATACCTAAACATACATTTTTTTTATAATATAAATTCACTCGGACAGTAAGGAGTATGGTATTATACATTGTATCTTTCATACAGTCTTAAATTTTTGTTTTATGCATATAGCTTCAGGGAAAATAACAAACTTTAAGGCAGTATCCATTTTTAAACGATAAAAATTGTGCTTTCTTTTTAGGTTGTAATCTAGTATAATATAGGCATGTTATACACGTTTCATCGTGTAAGTAATCCGTCTAGCATGTACAGCTGAACTTGGTAGGTTTCCTCTTATTATAGCTATCAATCAGAAAATTAAATAATCAATTACTCCTTATATCTTCAAAGCATAAGGACAATAGCTTTATTGTTAAACAAATCATTCTCATGTTTGAAGATCTTCGTCACGCTGGTGAAAATAGTTTCTATTCTGTATGTGCTTATGGTCATGCAAATAAAGCTAGTTGTTGTTAATAGTGGTAGGATCTTGTGATCAGGTCTGGTCTGAAAAACATATAGTTTCAAACTACGATACGTAAACGCAATTTTCCATGATAACAAATCTAAGTCTCTTGGATGTTTCGAGCCTTATTGTATTGCGCCCTTGACTGATGTTCATTTGGACTAAGGTATTCAAAATCTCTACCGGGTTTTATACTTTTTGGTATTTCTAAAAAGCGCAGGTATGAGACCCTTAAAGGGTTTACGATCCCGAAGTTTATCTCCCTTTGAACCACGCCCATTCATTAATGTTTTCACTCACTTTTCCACACACAATTCTACATACAAAGTTGAGAGTTCTCTCATTCCTTCCCACCTTTCTATTTTATTTACTTTTTGTTAATTTTCATTGTAATATGTTTGTAAATAAGAACGTTTGAAATTAGATTATGATAGACTGGCCAGGGTAGTTGTTTGAAAAAAGAAGAATTGTGGTATTTTATAATTAATTGAAAACCCTGTAGACAACATAGATGCTAAATGATTGTCCTTAAGACTAGAAGAAGGGAAGTCAATAGATCAACTTGAATCATCGTGCCTTGAGCGCACGAATGGTACCAGTTATCCAGTCTAATGTTTGCAGCCAATAGCCACATCTTTCATTATTTAAGTCGTCTGCGCTAATCTAGGGAATGGTTCATTGTCATTTAAGCCTTCCCTCTTACGATTTCCCTCACTAATCTCTTTTTATAAATTATGGAACTCCTCTTGAGTTTCACAAAATCTTGGGCGCGTAGGGGGGGGGGGGGGTGGGTCGTAGTATTTTGGCTTGAAAAGCAGAATACAATTATTCTGCGAGCGTGCGTTGGATATGAGATGAAAAGTAGCCAACGAGGCGCGTAGCGCCAAGTTGGCTATAATCATTTTGTATCCAACAAGCGCGAGTGGAATGATTGTTTTATTGAAAACGCCCCCGAAATATAGAAAACTGTAATAAAATGATAAAAAAAAGATATTACGCGCGCACTTACCATATTTGCAGAGCACGATGGCTAAGGCAATGGAAACTCTTGAATTGAAATATCCAATGATCCAGCTTTTAATAATATCTTATCTCTACTGAAGCAGCACTCCGTATGCTTATTCCTTCGCCTCGCTCCTGAAGACAGCATAGTTCCTCATAGGTTTTGTTTTTCTCAATTTCCTAAACTGCTTTAGTGTACAGGTTTCTCATAAGTTATGATTTTAGCATCGATTTTTTCGGAAAATGTCGGAGGGATGAAGCTCGAATTCGGCAAAGAGATAGAGAAAAATCTCATCGATCAATAACCGTCGCCATTTAGGTGAGATTTTCAATATTGTGACGTTTATTACAGTTTGAAGTGGAGGAGGTCGCGGCTAGCGGCCACCAAGTTGAAAGCCTTGTCTCCCCCCTCTTGTTTTACCGGTAACCGACCAAAAGCAATTTCGTTGAAAGACCCTTCAGACGGCCCAGGAAGGCGAAATAACACCTCACATTAATCGATTAACGTTTCATTTAACTTTAGTGGGATGTTCAGACCGAGAAGTAATTTAGATATGGAATTTTCAGAGCGTTATTCATAACCCTCACAGATTCTCCTCGTTTCTGTAAACAATTATTAAGCCTGAACAATAGGGTGGTCTGCCTGTAGTTCCTCAAGGTCAGGTCTGTTTGAAGACGTCGGCCTCGCCGGGGGGATGACTTTAATGTCACGCGAAGGAAAGAATCTCTCAGACAAGTCTCCTAGAGGTGTATCATTAGCTGATTATAGGTCACACTCAAAGAGAAAGAACAGTTCATATGGTTGAAAACATTTACCACGTCACGGATGACAGACATTTGTGTGTTTGTGAAACACGCCTCGACATGAAATAAACCACAATTGCAGCATAAAGTCACTTGACAGTCTTGGGGATAAATTTGCTTTCGATATAGCTTTGATTCCTTTTCGCAACGGATGTCACAGCGCTCGATCTGTAAGCGATGAATGAGGCACATGAAAACCAGTACTTGGAGCTGGACTCAGTTAAAACAGAAATTGAGCCAACAATTTATGATGACGTCGTCGCTGAGAGTTCAACTCCTGCGGTGGAAAAAACGAGCTATGAGACGTGCAGCCGAGAAGCCGTGAAGAAAAAACAAGCATCAGCAGATCTTGAAAACGCGTGTCGACGTGATGTGGTCGTTTTGCGGCGAGTGCTGTTCTTTATGTCCGCAGTTGTTGTTTTCGCTCTTCTGACTGCAGCTGCTGCTTTGTTGCTAGCTATATCAGCGATGAAGGGTAAGCATTATTATGCGTATTTACGAAGTAGACAAGTTCCATCAGTTAGAATATGTACAAGAAACGATCGATGATTTATAAACTGTGTTTGTCTAGCAGCAGTGTCAAATGATATACTGTAGGGTAATCCGTTGTATTGTGATATACTTTCACCCTACAGTACCAACCGGTTTAAGGCCTCTTTTTGTTTATACAGTCTGCTTTGTTTATGAGGGTAGTTGGAAACATACATAAATGGAATGTTTAATTTCTTGTGTCACGCGTCCGCTTTGTCTAAAACGACTATTACTGGAAAAACGTTTTTTAAGCATCTGAAAGTAACCGTTATATGCATGGAAACGAAATGAGAGTCTAGCCGAGAGTGTCCCATTGAATGCTGTAAGGAGCATGATGTGTTACGTGCATGGCTTGTCTTACCATATTTGGACAGAACATGTGCTCTCTAGTTGTATTTGTCTTACACGAAGTAGGAATTAAATAAGTTGAGCTGCATTACAAATGGTGTCTTGCTGTGCCATCTGCATCATGATGCACCTTGTGAAGTGATACATGTAAATGTGTCAACGAGCAAACACGACTTGCTTCGTCAATACTTGTTGAATTTCGAACATAAAATTTGTTTGAATTAAACTCGTCGGTAGTTCAGTACAGTAAGCGGACCAAAAAAGAAAGTTAAAATTTCCATCTGCAGCCAGCTTGATAGTAAGATGCATTCCATTTGTCAGGCCAGCCAGTGTAGTCTTTCTTTCCTTGCACACAAACTCAGCATACCTTTATGTCAATTAAAGCAAAATCTCCGCCATTGTTGCCATGTGCGTAAAAATATGCGCAATTTTTTATAACATTTGTCTCAAAGATCACGGAGATAATCAATAACTTGGCATACGTCAAAAGCGAAGTCAACAACGTCACGACAATTCTCAAGGTAAGCTCTCAAAGAGCTGTACATGTAATCCAATAGATATGCCTTACCTTGCGCGGTGGCCTCATGGTTAGTACGCTCATCTCCGGATCGAGCAGTCCGGATTGGAGCCCTGCCCAGGGACATTGTGTTGTCAGTGTTCTTGTGCAAGATACTTTACTTTCACAGTGCCTCTCTCCAACCAGGTTTTTAATTGGGTACTGGCGAAATTAATGCTGGAGGTAACCCTGCGATGGACTAGCATCCTATGCTGAGGGAAGTAGAAATACTCCTAGTCGCCACAGAAACCGGGATAAGCTCTGGCCTGGCGGGCCACTTGGCTCGTATGCAGACTTTACTATACTTACCTTTACATATTTGTGATTTCTGAACGGTAAAAATCGATATTCGCGCTCATGGAAAGTTTTCTTGAAGTGGCGCTTGCTTACCAAGGATCTGTGAATGACAAGGGAAGACTTAAAAAGTAAAGTAACGATAATGTTAAAGAGAAGACCGAAATGAAGTAGAATAAACAAACAACTAAACAAACAAACTAACAAAAAAAAAAAAGATTAACCCGGCCAGGGGGAGGACAAATAATTGTTGTCGTTTCAGGCTAAGAAAACCGGAGATAAGCGCCAGCCTGTTGGGCCAATATGCTTCACAAAAGGATCACGCTGCAATACGGCCTGTCTTTCAGTCGAAGGTCTTAAAGCTTGAAAAGGCTAAAGTAAATACCCGGAGTCGATGGCCTTCAATCTCAGACTAAGCAATTTTTTGAGAGTGATGTTGTTTCACACTCAACAACAAGTAGCATTTCTGATCTCACCTTTTACTTTGCAAGGATTTCTTTCTAGTTTCCGGGAAAAAAATAGAAAAATGAAATAACAGGAATTTTACGAATGTCATATCTATTCTGTTTCTTTTAGACGAAAGTAACAACGGAACGGTACTAATGGGACCACCCGGACTTCCGAGTCCGCCGGGGCCACCGGGGACCCGCGGTCGAAACGGCGCACAAGGGGAGCCTGGCGTCCAGGGCCCGAAAGGAGATATTGGATAACAGGGCCCCAGAGGATCATCGGGAGTTAGATCCCCAGGACCAATTGGCCCTGTAGGGCCTAGGGGCTTTAATGGAACACAAGGTCCAATGGGCCCTCCTGGCGCAAGGGGCTCGCAAGGATTAGCAGGTCTCTAAGGCTCCATAGGGCCTATTGGCTTTAACGGCTCCCAGGGCCCACCAGGTCCCCCGGGAAGGCCTGGACCCAGAAATCTCTCACTTTGTGAGTACAAATACAAGGAGAAAGCTGCACAGACTGCTGGAGCAGCAGCTACGTCAGGAGTTACTCTACGAGAAGATGACCATCCGGTATGTGCAACTGAAATAATATATACTAGCTATATAGTTATAAAGCACTTCTGAGTCGAATACCGAGGAATATCCCTTGCGAAACTTGTATTTGCTCGGTGAAAACACGAGCCTTTAGGCGAATGTGTATCCCGAGGAATCTCAGGTAACATCCCAACTCAAAAATAGGAAAAACCTGCGAAGAAATCGTTTGCTTGACGCCGGCTGGCTCACGAATATGCCGCGGTTTCGAGAAGCAAGACATGCTCACGTGCGAGTCGAAAGTTCAAGTTGTTGTTTCCCTAGAGAGTTAGCCAGTTTTTTTCGCCCAAGGGAGTTAGTGAGTTTTGATCCACCACACGTGTCACGTTCCCCTCCGATCGGAAAACGTGCTTGAGTTGGAAGGTATAACAATAACTATTTTATACATGCCATAGAAAATACAGTGGCCAGCGCAAGCAATGCGGCGCACGATGGTTGTCGCATTGCTTGTGATTGGGTGATTGGAAATCCATAGAAAATACAGCCAATTAGAATGCAGGAAATATACAACGGATTTCCTGCATTCTAATTGGCTGTATTTCTATGGATTTCCCTCTTCGGTGCCTTCTAAACATTTTTTGCTTTCGTCTTTCCATTCTAAGACGAAAAGCGGTAATCGCCTGTTTTATGAAAGAAACAGTCACATCAACCCAAGTGTTTTAGCTTAAAAGGAGCTAAAAGGGTTGCGAATTTTTTTGAGATAAGGGGGCTCCGCTTGCGCACGTTAGGAGTGATCACAAACTTTACTTGTTTAGTCTGATCATCTCATAGGAAAATCCATGAGATTCAACATCAGTTCGATGGAAGTAGTTTTTGCACTTCGATAGTTAAATATGGGGCTTTTTACGGACAAAATAACTAACATCTAACATCAATGTTTGTTAAATTAATTATTGTTGTGCGAGATAATACAAATTGATGTATGACATTCAAATCGATGTATCCCATACGAAATTGATTAATGCTATTTTAAAATTAACCCAATTAATCTAACAAAACATTGATAAATGGATGTTGGTTATTTTGTCCGTAAAAAAGCCCCATAGGTAAACTTCAACTTCGATTAAATAGCACCAAAAAATAATGAACAGGCGCACAAAGAAATGGACAGTTTTCCAGTTTCACAACTTTTCTCATAGCATTTCGCACTTTTCAGGGCATGAAGATTGTTGGTGTCACATGTTCAACATACAGAGCTGCAGAGTACGTTTTTGAAGGCGGAATAATTGACCCGAATAAAAACACGATTGTGTACAATTGTGTTTATAAAGGAACTTCATCGCTGTTCTTTGGCGCTAATAAAATGAAGTGCGTTATTCACTACTGGATCTGCCCCATCACTAGTTAAGGAAGTTACTTTTTTTTTTCTTGACTAGTTTTTTGGGTAAATAAACAAGGTGTACCCTTGGTCCAGATAAGTATCAAAGCACATCGGCGTTTTCTTTTTATGCCAATCTGGTTCGCGGTGTTGTCGACGTCTTGTGTTTGGATCTAGAAAGGCTCAATCTGTAGAGGACTTTTCTGAACCTGACTCTTCAAGGGACCTAACTTCCTCGGACATGAACACAAACCATTTTGCTAGTTTTGGAGGAACAATTCAGCTTACAATCAGACCCACTTTGTTATCTTAACAAACTATCCCAGATACCCTCTTGCACCATTACTCTGGCATTCAGTTCCTCGCTGTTTCCGTGACAGAATAAACGCTTTTTAGGATAGCGTCAATCGACTACAACTAACTACACGAATCTTTCACTTTTCCCTATGTCTGTTAGACCAAATGCTATCTAATGCCGATTGCGTCTTCAAAATTTAAAAAAAAAAATGGAAAAAGGAGATGAGTTCTGTTGTAGTCAAATTACGACGTCGTATAAGTCCGCTTTTCTGCAATTGCATTAATCATTTACTCTATGTATCTTAAAACGTCTCATTACAAGCCCGTTCATGTAATATAGGAGAATAGCATAGAAACCACTTCCATTACTATTCAATCAGTATCACGTATTCCACGAGCTATTATAGATGCTAGTGTATAATGTATATAAAGTATCGTGATTAAACGATGAAATAAGATACAAATAGAAAATATGTATACGTACATAATTTACTGATAGAAATAAATTGTTTTTGACTTTGCACAATTTTGTCTTCTTTTACGAGACAAGAAAGTTGTAACCCTTAAAAAAAAACTCTCTAAAAGACACGCCCTTTCCACAATGTCCTATACGGCAAAAAGATCCAGTTGTTTAAATAAGGCTAAGAAAGAAAAATTGTAAGGTATTGAAATAAAGTATTAAAATACGTTAATGCTCGGGTTAGGGACTGACTGTTTCATACACTTCTTGAAAAATAAGGGAGTTTATGAAGCTACGATGGCGACGCCGAGGACAATGTCGATTAACAAATGACTTTACATTTTACCTACGAATCTCGCGATACTCTAAAGTCATTTACTTTGTTTATCACCGACAAAACCTTCACGAAACTGAATCTGGGACACAGCGATAAACTTGAAATAAAATTTTAAAAAATCAGCCGTCGCGGTTCACGTTCTCCAGACAACGCAGAATTTGGTCATTTCACGTTATTGTTTTGTCGAGGACAGTAAAGAAATGTACCAAGAATTATAACGCACGTGCACAGCCATTGTTTTCCTAATTCAATCTTTTGTTTAGCGACGTTCCCGTTGCCGTTGCCGTCGTGGTTTTCTTAAACTCCCTATAATAAATAGCGGGAACTGTTCAATTAAATGTTCAAGCACAAGGACAGAGTGCGATGGGTCACTTAGAAAGGCTGATTATGTTAGGTGTGGGGGGTAAGAAATTTTATGAGTTCACGGTTTGTGTGTGTTGCGGTTTCGTAAGGCGTATATATAACGACCCCTTATTGCAATACACAAGACAACCAGCTTTTTTTTGACATGGAGATTATCAATACTCGCTTATTGCACATCGACGACGGCGTTAAGCTCTAAATTCATTTCTACTGCGAATAGAGACTCTACCACACCATCGGCCATGTCTTTTATCTTTATTAGGAACAGTCCTGTGGAGTTCGTCTTAAGCTTTTTTATTACGAGTAAGTAAGAAGAGTGTAAGTAATTATTATTTTGTTTTTTATTTCACATTTTATTAGTTAATTGTAGGTCCACATCAGCCTCACTGGCTGGCAATCTTTGTAACCTGCATTACTAAATAAAAAGATGATTGATGATGATGAAGATGATGATGATGACGATGATGGTACTCTAGCCCCAGTTGTTCAAAGTGTGGATAACGCTATCCACCGGGTAAATGGCTATTTAGTGGACAAATATTAAAAAACCCTGCATTTTCCACTCGATAGACTAGATAGTGATTTATCCGGTGGATAGGGCTATCCACCCTTTGAACAACTGGCCTCTGATGAATAAGAGACACTTTCAAGAATACAACTTCTTGTAATTACTCTCTTTTTAAGCCCAGAGAAAGATCAATCAAGTTTCTCCAGTTTCTAAAGGTGGCTGAACTCAGTCTTTGATACCTATGTTTCATTTACCTTTTTCTTTAAAACCCTTAATCCTTTGGTCGCCAAAAATTGCTGCAGGCAAGTTCACAAAACAAACTTTGGATCTTTGATAGTTAAGCTAACGTATGTGCCATGGCAACATGAATAAAAATGGAAACATGCCTTTAAAATCCGTTTTGCTTATTTGTAGAAAATCTGATTATAAGATTTTCTTTATCAGTGCATGCAACAAGCTTGTACCGAGAAAGCTATTCCGCATTCATTCGCAACTTGATCTTGTTTTGTTTTTTTCAAAGTTATGAGATATATATTATTTCGTTTAAGGCAGGGTTTAAGGAAACTGTTGTTCTCAGATAGTAGTGATTAACATCTCTAATATTTGTTTTTGCAGTTATCAGCGGCTTGATACACAAACGAGGCGAAAGAGTCAATTCTGCATTGTATTGAACCTTTCGCCTCGTTTACATGCCTTTTAAAGCAAAAGAATATTTGACCGCAGGCTCAACTGCAATAACAGCTATAACGGTGCATTAGACACACTTCAAATTATGGCTTTCGTAAAATA
Source organism: Orbicella faveolata (assembly GCF_042242905.1). NCBI lineage: Eukaryota > Metazoa > Cnidaria > Anthozoa > Scleractinia > Merulinidae > Orbicella > Orbicella faveolata. The sequence goes on from NW_028301552.1 coordinate 18,652,676, forward strand.
CCGCAGAGAACTATCTTATTCCATTTGAACAAATTATCAGGTCATATTTGTCAACGTTCTTCTCTGATCACGCCCAGATGTAAATCTTTTAGCATCTAAACGAGGGCGAAAATTCCGCAAAAAGTTCACTAATTCTGCATTTAAAATAGTATGAGCGCCATATATTCTATTTCATATAGCGGTTTACTTAACGTTCTGCTTACTGCACCGCGTATCGTGGAGTCACAAATAGTTTAGCCATTTATTTGTTTGCCAAAAGGTTTATTGCTGTAGGCGTCGCCCGGTGAAAAGATCTTTATAGAGCGTTTTCACATGACGTCACTGCAGGCATATTCGTGTTCCAAACGAAACGGCGGCCATGTTTGTGTAATAAATCAATCCCTTGGGAGTTGAACATTTTTGTTATGTAAAATCTTTCTTTTGTCCCAACAAATTTGCATGGCTGCGCCCATGTGAATAAAAGTCCTCTATTGCTGGTTTTCAGTGTCACGGAATTCAAAATAGATCAAAATAAAACAACGAAACCGGTCAATAGATAAAGTCCAGAATCTGGGAAATAAAAGAAGGTAAGTATGCAAAGACTCTCGCCAAAATTCTGGTCACAGCAATTTTTCTTATGCGAGATATGCGGAGAAATATTTTACCCAAATTTACAGAGATTTGTATGGAGACGCCATGCTGCTGCCCATCCGTATGGGCACCAACATGGCGGCCGGAAACCAACAGAAACATCTGTCACTGAGTTTTGCAACAAAAGCGTGAATTTATCCCTCGAGAAACTCTAAAACATTAAAATATTACTTTTTCTAAGACACGGACTGTTCAGATAGCCAAGTTCCCCAAAATCAGTCACTTTTTTAACCATCGTGACAACTCTCTAGGCCGTCATGTAAATGCCGCGTCACCCAAAAGCTTAGAAATTCAAGCGTAGTGTATCACAAAACCAAGAACCCATTCGGAGCGAAAATTTGTATGAATATTAGTTTTCAGCTGCTCTTATACATCATTAAAGTCAAATCTCAGGAAGATCAATAGTTTTGTTGTTTGAATTTTGGTGACGTCATGTGAAAACCAGCTATATGTTCTCAAAACGTCAACGTCAAAAAAGGGAAAGAGTTATACGACCATCCTGTACAACAAAATATATATTACCACATGAAAGTACTGCTCAATAGCTTTCATTTAAATTGTCACGTGCTAAAAATTAATTTCCTTTACAGAAAATTGCTCAACAGTTTTGATTTAACACTCAGTAGCGTTCTTTTAATTTCAGGCAGGAAAGTGTGTTACACAATTAATAATATATCTGACCGATTTTCCAAAAACGCGCCCGCTATTTTGGTGTAAAGTCTTCACGCGGTTTTCGTAAATCCAGTCATATATTCGCACAGAATGTCCGAAATGATCAGGGAATGCCCTAGTTTGACGCCAGATGCTTTAGAAAGATCGACAGTACTTAGACACTCTCATTTTTTTGGCCTTTCTAGGTCATCCATTCTTGTTCCGGTGAAATATATATCTGGATTTACGAAAACAGTGTTAAAGACTCAATCAAACGTTTATTTATTTATTTATTTGCTTTTGCTATGACAGCAGGTTGTAAATCTTACCGAGCATGAAATGTAGAGAACCTCTTGCTACATGTTTCATTTATTCATCTATTTTTTTTTTTAATTATTTATCGCTATCCCCCCCCCCCCCCTCCCCTTTTCAACTGGTGTTAAATTTAGCCCAGATTACACTCTGAATTTCTGTTCGCGCGGTGACTCTGAGAAGGAACTATAGCGTTCTATAATAGCTGTCTAGAGGAAGTCTGCCCGAGGACATCACTAAGTCCAATGAAGGTGCAAGTCTAACGATTTGCTAGCAAGTGTCGTCCATTATCGTTCATGGAGCGGTCCTAAGATGTGTTACATGTAAACGAGGCGTCATTTAGCCCCGTAATAGTACGCCGTTTGCACTGTGGCGATAATGTTGTGCTTGCTTTAGACAGCAAAGGGATTTTAGCCACATCAATTTAGGGCTTAGACGTGCAATGGACTAGACATTTTTAGCTGCTGTTGGCGTTATTTGTTTGAACTTTGATGTCGCTAAAGACTTCAAAGAAAAAAATCTGTTGAAGTCTGGATATGGCATTTCCTGGCCGATGAAATTCAAGTACATTCCGGGACATTGCTATTTGCGAGCAAAACATGGCTACCAATAGAGTGAAGAACACTGGGTCAAGCACTGATCGTGAGTAGAATTTTGTTAATTTTTTTTTTTTTCAATTTTACACGTTCTCAGCCTAGCTAACTATCAGACTGTCTGTGATTCGCTAGCGCGGAAACAAATTATGTACGTGGCTTCCGGGCGATAATTGACGTAACGACAACATGCTGAATGTTCTCGCTTAATCATAATTATGGCCTAGTTTGTTTGAAGTTCAATCGATTCTCGATGTAGGAAGCTCTTGTTCAGTCCATTTAGGACAATGCAGGCCTTTAGTAAGTTATAGTTAAGCTCTCCGCCGCGGTTTTGATATCTGTACGTTTGTGTTGATTTAGACTCGAATTCTTCATGTGGGAAGCTGTCTTAATTAAATTGTACAATTCGTGATTCAATGAAAAAAGGTAAATTTAGTCTTCCTGGCCTCAAAAGTCATATAGGAGAGTTATTTCCTTTTATGTGAGTCACGATAAGCCTTGTGGAAAGCTAGCTCTTGCACAGAATTATATAAAGATTGTCAGTTACAAGTCAAATTCTGTGGCTATGTATTTGCGAATCCAGACAGATATATACATGCAAAAATACTCAGCAAGCTGATTGGCTGAGAGCTCGTCAATTAATCTTGGCCAATGCAGAAAGTCGAAATTGAGTGCAGGAAGTTTAAATTGAGTGCAGAAAGTTGAAATTAAATGGCTTTTATATTATTAACAAGTGATCAAGTGATTTTCCTCTTGCAATTTAGAATAACTAAGCACTCGCAATGTTTCAAAAACTACAATTAATCTTTTGAAAAATTTCTTGTACTTATCAAATCTAAATTGCGCTCGAAATCATTTTATTGCCTAAGCAATAACGTTCATGGAATTTCCACTATGTCTAGGTTTATAGCCTGCAAAAGGTCTTAGATAAACTTTGCAATAGTAAATGTATGGTAAGACACCATGGTAAGACACTCCACCTTCTACTTGGAGGTGGAGTGCATTCTGCCTTTAAGTTGTAGCTCATCCGCACAGATCTACCCGACGTGACTGACCCAAAAGAACAAGATGGTTTTAGAGTGCTAAACTGAATTCAACAAGAACCCAAGTTTGAGTATATGGGATCGAGCAATATTTTGAACAAACTTTAACAAATTACGTGCACGGTTATATATCTACCCAGATCTAACCGACGTGACCAACTCTAAACCACAAAATCAATGCAAAACTTCAAGTGAATTCAACGCTGAGAAACCCAGTTTGAGTATATGGAACCGAGCAATGTTTTGAATAAATGTTAGGAAATCACTTGCACGTTTATTTACACAGACCTATCCGACGTGACCGACTCTAAACCACAGGATGTGTTTACAATGCTATTATACTTTAATGAATTCAGCGAGAACCTAAGTTTGAGTATATAAGGGACCTAACAATATTTTGCACATGCTTAAGGAAATCACGTACAAGGGAGCTTATCTACACAGATCTAACCGACGTGACAGACTCTAGACCACAAAACTGGATTTACAATGCTAAACTTCAAATGAATTCAATGAGCTGAGCACATCAGTTATGGGAGTGAGTAATATTTGGAACAAACTTAATAAATCCACGGGAGTCAGCCAGCATTTTTAAGCGCCATTTACAAAATTTTCTAAGACTGTCTTATCAAACACTGTCGAACAGTCTATAAGACATTACCTTTCTTTGTTTACTTAAATCAAAAAACGCCGTGAAATTTTCAGAGGAATTTCACTTGTTTCTAGGCGGCTGATAAGACAATAAGTGCGCAGAAGGATGAGTGGAAATATCTAGACAGAACCTTGAGTTTTCTCAAACTGTCACAACTTTATCTAAAACTCTTTACAAACACCAACAGAAGACGATTGCCCTCTTTTATTATTGTTTCTTAAGTTTTTACTCTAGGTTGTTCGTATCATTTAGAATGTCTTTTGGATTGACCAAAACTCTTCACCAAGTAGCGCATTTTATTTGATTATTTTTACTTGCTTTGATGATACCGAACACAAATTGTATCAGTAACCAACATCGTCGACTTCCTCCATCACATTAATGTTATTTGCACGTACGTGAAAATACATGAAGGTTGATATTAGTGAGGCTCTCTGATACCTCTGAGAAGAACCAATATCTGGAAATGAGGTCATCAAAGTAAGGTGAACAAAGAATAGTAAGTTACACAGCTATCGGATTTATACAAAAATGAATTCAATTCAATTTCGATGAAAGACAAATTTTCGTCTAAGACACTGAACGGCGTTCAAGTGGGACCGGCGACAATTTGCGAACACGAGATGTCGTCGTGATGGAAATGATTGACATCTGTCAGTAAAAGAATATTTCATTTCCTAAAACAAGGTATACAATGTCTGCTTGTCTCTTTATATATCACGATTTAGTTCATAAACATCAGTAGTTTGTATTTAAGGCATCGAGAATTGTGATTAAAATATCTCGTGCATCTGAAAGCGAGGAGATCCTCTACAAAATGGTCCACCCAGGTTTGTTGTTTCACCTGTCAAACTTAAACAATCTTATTCTTGTACCTGTTCAGTACACTTGTAATATTTTTTATTCCGTTTTGCTGCCTTGGAATAGCAATTAGCCCTACCGAGTGTTTAAATAGTTGTGTCTTTGAGGGCGTGTCCCTTGTACCTTTCATTCGGACGAGTGAAACATTCTATTTATTGTGCTGTTCTTCTAACGAGTGGTTGATAATAACACTCAAAACATAATATAACGTACGGCAAGGTAGTACCTCTCAAAAGCGGAATTCACTTCGCCAAGGAAGGTTTGAACCACAACCTAACACCTAGTTGAATTCTTGGGAATCAAAACATGTTATACACTAAACAACGCTTAGAGGGATATCACTGTTCTCTGAGTCCAGCTCAGAGTATTTAATTTCTTAGTTAAGAGAGTTGTGTTGATTTAAAACTTACAATAGAGTGTGGCGTGGGGTGTAGTTTGTGTACGTGACATTTAAATATTCTGAAGTGCCATAACGATAATGTTTTTTTTTTTTTTTTTCAGTGTAATATATTGTTCTTCAAGGCTCTTGTCTCCAAAACCTTTGTGTAATATTACTCCATCTTTTAGTTTAGCATTGTAAACCCAAGTTACATTTTTAGAACCGCGCAAGGACGGATAGGTTATAGCTTGTCAGTGTTTTTTGATTGGCTTGACTTGAGTTTCTTTAATACAAATAACTAGCGTTTCGGAGAATGAGGCTCTTACTGATCTAAAGAAAAGAAGACAGTCTGAAAACAAATTAAGCATAAGCCATAGTCCCAAATCCCACGGGCAGCGTGGATGATTCTACTGTCAGTATTCCTTATATTGGCATCATTTTTTTTTCTTGAGTTAGTATGTATTTGTGTACCTACAAATGCCGAGATACTATATAATTCTCAAGTTTGTTTTCTTTGTTGTGACTGTACAATCAATAAAAATTATTAAAATACCCAAAAAATAATAATTAAAAATTATCATGAAATTCTGTGTAACAGTGTATTGTGTATCAATCCAGCCTCTGGTTGTCTGATGAATGAAAACGATAGCTTTTTACCAGACACATCATTACCTAGTGAAAAGCCTACGATCTGTTTTTTTTTTTTTACATTGGATAGCGATTTAAATGGTGAATAGCTTTATCTATCCTTGAGTGTCTGCTACTCTTCTGCTGACGAGGTGTCTCTATTTTTCAGTGCTACCAAGAGAACAATCTTATTTGACTGTTGTCAATACACCGTAACAGCTTCATCATGCAACTTTGCCTTGCTATTTTGCTGATTGTGGCCGCTATTTGCCATGGAAAATCGGTAATGTTGCTCTTAACTAATTTTTGACCAATGTCCTTGACATTCGCTTTGCATTTCAAATTCTACTAATTTATGTTCGCGATTTTTTTGTCTCGAAAGACTAACAACATCCCCGAGAATGATTCGGAACAAATGGACGTGGCATTAAACGAGGATCCTCCCTGTAAAGTAAGACGTTTATTTTTGTTATTTCAAGGCATATAGAAGTTCTAAAGGTGGGCTACTGTCACACGAACACACCTGATACCTTGAAATCGAGAATAACTTTAACTTCATGCTATTGGGTAAATGGCGGACTTATGTTACCGCTTCGTCTCAATTGGTAGATATAGGTGTGTACTGTAATGCGGGTGAAGGGGAGTCTAACGTTCGGTATGAACGTGTTAGCGTGAAATGTCTGCAAGCCTAGTAATGTGTTTGTGCTGATTGCAGGGTAATTTGTGTGCAGAAGACACATCCTAAAGAACAAACCACGATCTTGCGTCGATCATCTTAGGAATGGCGCCAAACGCAGTGGCTACTAAGGATTTACGATGCTGTTGGAAATGGATTCACTGTGTACTGTGATATGGAGACTGAGCCTGGTGCAGCATGGACTCTTGTAGTATCTTGGAGCCTTGAAAATAAGGGTTTCTCGAACTTTAGGTACAGTTATCGCTCTCGTTCCGTTACAGAAGTTTCGAAATGAGCAATGGGCAGGAAACTTAGCCCAAGATTATTCTTCCTGCATCCGAGAGAAGGTGACCCGCTTTGATTCTCAGAAAATATAAGAGCTGTTGTAATGAAAATTGTATGCATGACCAGCAAAAGGCGCCTGCCACGTGTAAATCATGATGTCATACCTCCCAAATTGCGTCATACGTTGAAAAAAAATCCACTGAATCTAAAAAAATTGAGCGAAAAACATTATTGATAAAATTTAAATTAGCTGTACAAGATGGCAGTGAGAGATGCGTCTTGTAAGACGACTTTATCGCTGGATTAAATTAGGATAATTAATAAAGATACTAATGTGCTACATTAATTACACGTGAGATAGGTACGAAAGTGAACTCTGCATGAGAAAACAAAAATTGTTACAGCTGACTGGTGAATAACTCCAACTTTGAGTTATTTCTGTCGGTTTTATCTTGCTGCACAAACAATTTGTATTAACATTTGTTTCGCGACTGCAGGACCTCCCCCTCTCAGTGAACGATCCGGTCAACAAAAACTCGCCTAACTGGCTCCTTTATCGACAGACCTCTGACCAAATGAAGTCCTTAAAAGACGCATCGACCCACTGGCGGGCGACATGCAGTTTTGACAAACACGGGATCAACCATTACAAAGATTACGTCCGTGGACGGTTTTCGGAGGCTGATATCCTCGATTTCCTAGGTAATGGTGTTTGTCTCAAGACCGAGCTTGTGAACATCCGTGGTCACATTGGAATACACAAGACAGCCAGGTTTTGGCAGGTTCCCAACACGTACTTTCTGCACATCGACAGTTACCATAAAGGTTGTCAGTTTGATCCAACTGTCGGTTCTGTGGGATATGAAGATAACTTTGGGTTCTACGGCCGTGTAAATCTCAAGTTTGCCTGTAGCGTGAATGAGGACTCTACCACTCAGTGGTGGTTCGGTGGATATTAATAATTCAGGAGCATTACGTGCATCACCTTACACTTATTAAGCTTTTTAGCATCAAACTAGTGAACTCAAGGCTCGTGATAATTTTTTTTTTTTTTTTTTTTTGTACTAGAGAGAAAGTAGTCAAGTTTTCTCAAGAATGCTTAGAAAGTAAATTGTAAGACGTGAGGTTTACAAATGAAACTTCCATGTGATGGTTAACTGTGTGGTGATTTCCCTAATTTGTCTAATTTATTTATTTTATTTATTTAACATTTCTTTATACACGGTTAAAAATCATCATTATGTTAAAGAATAAATCCAAAGTTAATGCTCCTAAATAAACTTTAAAACTGCTGCAAGTGTGATGATGTCATTGTATATTTCAAAAGATTATCTTTGATGGCAATGGGATGGCAGTGAATTACAGTTCATCAAATTAGATTTTTGTGCACGATGTCTGGAAATCAAAATTATATTTCTGGTAGAATTGAGAACGGTTTGGTTTGTTTCGTTTCCTCAGAAACGAAACGGTACTGTTTTCGGTTCAGGGGTGAACTATTTACATAGGGATTTGTAATATCCAATCAGAGTCAAGTTCGTAATTGTTAATGTAAATACGGCGACAAAATTTCAGCAAAAGCTCGGTGCATCGCAGCAAAATGTGTCGTTTGCAACATTTCAGTGAAACTCCCGTTTCTCGGTATTATTTTACACAAGAAAACTGCGAACTGGACTTGACAGCGATAGTGAAAAAGAAATATATTTTCGAAGTAGAGACACCGCCACACCACGCGATTTGTCCTCCAATGCGATATTTTAAGCCGATGGAAGCAGTTAGTTTTGTTTAGTTCAACAAAGAAATGGTACTGTTTTCCGTTTCAGAGTGATTTATTGACATAGTTAGTATGAATGTTATCAGGGTAAACGCTTGTAATTCACAAGGTAAACATGCTCAGCAAAAATAACTTCTCGAAACTAAATTTTATTTCGTGACACGGAAAGAAAAGGAAATTAAAATGTCATGCAGGTAGAAATAATTGGCGACTTGAATGTTCCTAAGTCTTACTGAAACGATGTGTTCTAGATAAACGAAGATATCTGTTTCCGTGCTTGATTTAAATGTCATTACGATCACAACTACGGCGACATAATTTTGGTGAAACTATCCCGCCTCTTTTCTGTGGCTGTTTACGGGAAAAGAACACGCACTTGGTGCGTTTGGACGATACTACAGATATGATATATTGTGGAAGGTAACTAAGTCATCATATCGTAATTTTTAAAATTAACGTTGGTATATTGCAAAATAGGCACGATATGGCTTTTTTATGAGGTTTTCTTCATATCGTAGGTGTCGACATTTTCCAGATTTAGTTGAGTTTCTCGAATTTTCCGCCACAATTCCAGGTGCTTTACGTTTTTAAGCGCACTTTTAAAAATAAGAAAATTTGTATTTCGACATACCGCGGCATTTCAAGAGCTGGTTTTCATGATAACACCGATAGCGTTTGTATTTTAGCTTCATAATATTCAAGCGAAAGTGGAGGATTAATTGCACAACTGTCGTCACACATGAGGCGTCCTTTTTGAAAAGAAAAATATACAGCGTCACTGACAACGAAACGCAGAGTGCCGCATCCATTCGAATCAAGGACTGCCCGGCACAGAAATGGAAAAATTATGCGTCAAATGCTTTTGCCTCTTAGGTTTATTTAGCCTCACACACAATACTTTGAATTTCTGAAACATTTGGCGGGGCAGAGTCAAAGTGAGGTATCACGAATAAATACATTTCGAAGCGCGTTTACTGTAATAACTGATACATGTGTGGACAACTTAAATTAATTAGCCCTTTCTCTTTTACAATAGGTTCAGTACTAAACCTCACCTGGACGAAAAGCCCCAGGCTCTGGCAACTGAGCAGATCAGTGCGGTGCAAAGTGGTGCATTAGCACATATCCCCCTCACCCCAGGACTTCTCATGCACAAGTTATCAAAACCCCGGCCTTTCTCAGACTTTGAATATCTTTCCGGAAACGAAACACTATTTCTTTCTGAGAAATATAGCTTCTTGTGGTCATTATTTCTTTGCTCTCGTCTCTTTCTGAATGTCGCTCCTTTTTGAAGACAGGTAAAGCTTATTTACAGCAAGCTCGAGGCCATACTTAGCTATACTTATTAAAACATGTGTTGTCTTTGTCTTGCTATTTATCACATTTTAAGTTACACTTAAGATCGATTTTGATTGCTAAACTAATAAATCAAACCGTGAATATGCAAGATAGAAAATAGCTTGCAGGGCTATTTGATTTAATAAAAGGAATAATTAATGGTATAAATGCAATTTCCTTTCAAGAATTGCGTAGTCGATTTGTAGGCAATCTAATGGTTTCGTGCACAATTTAGAATAAATAAGCCCTAGCACATTTCTCAGAGACAAAAAATCGAACAAGCCCGTTGGACGTGTGCAATTTGAAGTCTCTGAAAAAATTATGACTGCTTATTTATTACAAATTGGGAGAAAAAAAACTGATCATTTAATTACTAGTTAATAATATACGTGCAATTTAATTTCAACTTTCTGCACTCAATTTCAACTTTCTGCACTGCTTGAGATCGATTAGAAACGGCTCTCAGCCAATCAGCATACTCAAGATTTTTGCATGTATATTGTTATCAAGATAATTCGATAGTGTCAAAGTTAGTTTCATCTGCAGACGTTTTGAACACTGTCCATTTAACTTTTATCTGCATCATTGATTGTCCAAGAAAGCATTTCAACACTGTCTTCTGTGCTTTCCAATAGAGTTGCCGTCTAATATTCAATTGCTTCATCAGCTGCTTTTAATAAGTAAGTAAAGTAAGTAAATTTATTTCAACTCGGGTTGATGAGGTTGATTAGGCCCTTAGCAATACAGTCATGCTAATATGCCGAGAAAAATATATAAAAACATATCAAAAAAACAAAACAAAACAAAAAACAAAAACAAAAAACATACATGGTCAATTAATGACTAACATTCTAACTATATCAATAAGCAATAAACAGTCCTAAATCTTAAAATCATTACAATGAATCATAGAAAACTGTACCTCACAAATTTAGCTCCCTTACAGCATTCATAAATTCCTTAAGGATTGTCATTGAACCTAATTCGTCCGGTAAAGAATTCCACACTTTGGCACCAATAAAAGTTGTAGATTTTAAGCCAAAGTTTGTAGTTTTTATTACTTGGGACTACGAGCTTGTTGGTGCCTCTCAAGCACTTCACATTACTACGTACGACGAACAAGTCACTTGTATATCCCGGTAACATACCGTTTACAGCTAAAACATTAATACTTGAAATCCACCGTGGGTTAGGTTGTCTGCCTGGGTTGGGGTGTCTGGCAATTTAAAAGAGCCAATACAGTCAGATACTTCAGTATATTGTTGTTCTGAAAGGTTCTTGGAATCCCCAGGTCCTCGATCGGAACAATATTATTCATTCTCATATAGCTTAGCATTGTAAACAAATGTTTTGGTTTAGAACCGCACACGAAGGTTCGACCCGAGCCTATCTCAATTTAGCTAGCTTCTTGGCTCCTTGCCATATAAGCAAACTAAATATGGCAGGCAATGGCCCAACATAACGCTATAAACGTCCACGGAGGTATGATACTCACGTGATTATCTGTTGGGCCTCGTTGTACCAGGTACAGGAAATTAGAGCAGATCTTTCTTAGGATAAGGCAAGCTCCTTTGAGGCAAACGTCCCTCTTCCCCGCTCCAAGAGTTGAGAACAGGACAACGAAAACGGTCCTTTGGTGAAAAGAAATTATCTCAGGCAAGTCAACATTTTCAACATAAGTTTCTTTTTGTGAAGTACGATACCGACAAACAACATAAATTTAGTGATAATATTGTAGTAATATTGGAGAATTTTCAAAATGTAAATGTTCGGCTTGGGTGGTTACGCCTTCATCCCCAGATATCGTAAATCACACAGCTCGGGACAAGCGACGTATTAGTCCTATCCACGCTTTCTTCACGATCACTGTATAACTTTCGTCCTTGGCATGAAGCATACGAGGAACAATGCCTGTTTATAAATTCGGAAACTTAAGGCATGGTGAGTAGCTTGGGGCGTTTTTGAGACGTTAATCTGATTACATTCTCAGCTGAGTTGTTTTGTTAGCTTTCGACAAAAATAGAAACATTTATTGTCAGGTTTATCCAACAGATTGGTCTGTTTATATTGGAGGTCTTCAGCAAAGGCTATGAACATGTTGAATTTGAGCTTAAAGAGCCGGCCTTGCATTAAATTAGCGCATCTGCAATATAAATATAATTTTACTATGCATAACCATATGTACTGTATATCAATTCATTTCAGTAAGAAGAAACAAAATACCTACTGTACCACTCTTCTACTAATGAAGTGTCTATTTTTCTCTCCTTACAACAGGCCAATCTGATTTGAACGTTCCAAATACACCGATAGAGTTTCATCATGCATCTGTGCCTTGCTTTTCTGTTTGTTGCCGCGATTTGTCATGGAAAACCAGTAAAAGTGCTTTTTATTTATTTACTTTTTTATTTACTCATTTATTTATTTATTTTTGCTAATTTAGCTTCACTTACTGCCAACTTCTCTTAGCCCACTATGCAGACGCTCTTTGGGGTCGTCACGCAATCTTCCTTCTTCACATTTTCTGCTGAGTCGGCATATTGCTTTAGATGTCCAATATTTTGCTTCTTATCATAACGATTGAGAGCTGTCAATAAAACAATAAAACAATGCATAGGTTTCATAACACAAAATAGATGAGTACCAAATGGTACAATTTGCTTTTCCAGCAAGGTATTACGTGTGTGAATAAGGCGACTTACGTAAAATTGAATAGGCGACAAGTTTTAACGTCATGGTGTACAAGACTAGCACTTCACCAGTCGAAATAAGGGCCATGAAAGTTGCCTAGTTCTATTTCAGTAGTACAAGCCTTGTATTTGAAATTACAATGATTTGTTTTCATAACTTTTGTCTCCCAAGACTAATATGCGCAAGGACGACCCTGGACAAAAAGACACGGCCTTGATAGAAGATTCCCCTTGCAAGGTAAGACTCAAGTCTTATTATTATTATTATTATTATTATTATTATTATTATTATTAATTATCATTATTAAGATATTCTCTTCTCGTTATCTTTTGGTGGCTCATTGAGATATGTGTTGTAGTTTTCGTCAAAGGAAACGGGAGATTCTGGAAGCAATAATTTATTAAACCGAGAAAATATGAAGGAATTTGCAACGAAAGAAAATAAACTGGCTTAAAAGATTTTTGCCTTGGTTGAAATCAAATTAATTAATCAGTCATGTTTTCTTGTTATTGCAGGGAAATTTGTGCCCAGAAAACACGACAAAATACAAAGCACGATCCTGCGTCGATCATCTAAAGAATGGCGCCAACCGCTGTGGCTACTACAAGATTTATGATGCTGCTGGAAATAGATTCACTGTGTTCTGTGATATGGAGACTGAGCCTGGTGCAGCATGGACTCTCGTCGTATCTTGGAGCCTTGAAAATAAGGATTTCTCCAGCTTTAGGTAAAATGCTCGTTCTTTCTCCGTCAGATAAGATTTCGCCAGTGTCAGTAAAGCACCGGGAGACGAGTTCCATAAGACAATTTGATCATAATGTTTAAGTTTGAAAGTTAATGAAAATCGGTGAAAAAAAAAAAAAAAAAAAAAAAAAATGGGTTGCATTTCTGAGACGTGGGTAGAGGCAGTGAAATAACAGCACTCCAGATCAAAATGGCGACAAGTTATACCGACAAAACAGCGGTGACAAGGGTGTATTTAGGCTATTTAGCAGCGGAATCTAGAGTATCATTATGAATATATATTTAATGAAAAGATAGTTTGATGTTGCCTTTCCATGATTTCCATTTGAGTTTTTTTTCCTCGACTATAGGAAGACACCTCTGTCAATTAACGATCCGGTAAACGAAAACTCGCCCAATTGGTTTCTTTACCGACTGACAGCTGACCAAATGAAGTCGTTAAAAGCCGTATCAACCCACTGGCGAGCCACGTGCAGTTTTGACAAACACGGTATCAACCATTACGAAGACTACGTACGTGGGCAGTTTGCGGAGGCTGATATTCTCGCTTTCCTCGGTTCAGGTGTCTGTCTCAAGACCGAACTTGTGAACATCCGTGGTCACATTGGAATACACAAGACAGCCAGATTTTGGCAGGTTGTCGGCACGTACTTTCTGCACATCGACAGCGCCAGTAAGGGTTGCCAGTTTGATCCAACCGTTAGCTCCGTGTCAAGTGAAGATAACTTTGGGTTTTACGACCGCACAAATCCCAAGTTTACCTGTACCACGAATGAGGACTCCACCACTCAGTGGTGGTTTGGTGGATATCAATAATTCACTGAACTCTGCCCCTAAACGTACCCAGCATCAGTCCTGCGTGGTTTAATTTTCTTCCCACGTAGTTGGTAAAGACAGAGAGAGAGAGAGAGAGAGAGAGAGAGAGAGAGAGAGAGAGAGTAGTCAACGTGCCTTTAATTTGCTATCATAATCATGTTATAAGATAAAGCAAAGTGTGAAAAAGGGAATAGACTTTTAAACTGCCATAGGAAACAACGATGTGACCTTGTGTGTAAAAATATAACTTGAAATCTTCCTCTGACTGGCTGTGAAGCTTGTGATATCAAATTTATTGTTCGAATAGTTTCCAAAATTGTGAAATCGTGCACATAAGATGGTTGGTATCTCTGTATATGGTAAACTTAGGAATAAACGATTTGAACAGATTGTCATTAATTTAGAAAGTGTCGAGTTAATTTTACTCTTTAAATTTCCCGCTTACGGAAAATTAAAATTACCAAAACGCTTTTCAGAGCGTGGATTGGTAAAATATTACGTATTGGCCTTATAGAGTGGGTGATCTAAAATGGATGGTTAAGTCATCGACGAAACAAGTGTATTTTACTCTAAGCTGTGATAACAATGTCATTCTAACAGTCACTTGATTGGGTAGGTGGCGAGCGTCAGAATGAAACGGTATAAATCCAGTTTACCCCTGTAATATAGAATCTTTCCTTTGCTGATTTTTGCTAATTGGCTTTCAAGTTAGATGCCAAATGCCCTGGGAAAGAATAACATCACAGCGGGTGCATGGTCTCCAATGCAACTCATTCCAACTAGCAGACTTTACCAAGAGAGCGTTAACAGTAATGTGATTCTAAGATAATTTCAATATCGACCTTAGAAATTACTTCTAAAATACAATCTACTTTCACTGATAAGTATTTTAAGTATTGGACAATAAACGGTATATTTTTCTAAATGTGTGTAGGTTTGCCCTTTATGACCTGACGGATTTAGAGGCTAACTATCACACAATTGACAAATTTGATAATTACACTCGACTATTGATGTGCCAATTTCACACTATAATCACGTAGAATTCAATACTCTAACACCGTTATCAAAGAAAACGTCTGAGAACTGAGCTTTTACCTATAGATGTTCTCCGTTTTTTTTTTTTTTTTTAACTGATGCGTGAAGTCGTGTAGGTCTGCATTTTCAGATAAGACTGAGTCATTTGAATCTGCCGTATGTTGTACGATGTGATTAACCCGACAATGTTGACGCAGCACGTCCATTTGATATTTTAAACTGATGTTGGCTTGATGAAAACTGGGGTTTAAAGCAAATGTTTTATCTTGGAAGATAAGAGATGACAGTGAGGCAGTTTTAAGCCCCGGCCAAACGATCGCAACATTTCATCCCAACATTAGCCACCCTTTTGCGACGTGTTGCGAAATGTTGGGTGTTGCTGGCTCAAGTTTGAAAATGAAGTTTGAAAATTAACTCTGTGACTAAAACCTAAAGCCCTGGCCAAACGATCGCAACATTTCAGCACAACATATCGCAACATTACTGAGCGCAACATGTTGCGTGCGTTTGGCCACCCTGTTGCGACGTGTTGCCACATATTAGGTATTGAAAATCGAACTAGTGCGCATGCCCGTCGGGTGCAACATTTCAAATTTGAGCCAACAACACCCAACATGTCGCAACACGTCGCAACAGGTGGCGAAACGCGCACAACATGTGGCGCCCAACAATGTTGCGATATGTTGCGTTGAAATGTTTCGATCGTTGGGCCGAGGCTTTAAATTTGAAACTGGTCAAATTTTTCATGCAACATTTGTGGATGTTGCATAAGGTTGTAGTCGTTTGGCCAGGTTCGTGCAACAATTATTGCATCAGTGCATACGCACTAGTTCGATTTTCAATACCCAGCATATCGCAACGCGTCGCAACAGGGTGGCCAAACGTGCGCAACATGATTCGCCCAACAATGTTGCGATATGTTGTGCCGAAATGTTGCGATCGTTTGGCCGGAGCTTGCAAATGCTGGGCCAACAATGTTGCGATATGCTGCGTTGAAATGTTGCGATCGTTTGGCCGGGGCTTAATCGTTAGTTTGATTTGATCTATTTGCATTTACTGGCGTTGCCTAATTATTTTATCACTATATTTTTGTTATTTGCATTTTGCCTAAGTTTTCTCGTATTTTACATGATCCCAAAACAGATCGTCTGAATTTGCAGCCTTTTGCAAAAGAGCTTTTACAATAACAGTTATGTTTCTGAGATGTTTTCTATAGCGAGCTTTTACAACGATGGATCTACTGGCTGACATGAATGACAAGCCTTTGATATAGTAATACTACCATTCGGTTTTTGCGCAGAAACAAAAAACTAAGTGGCTTTTAGTGAATTGTCAGATGAAATCGGAAAGCATCGAAAATACTGTCCGCGCGATCTTCATCACAGCAGGTGCACAATTTCCCGTGCAAATAGTTTCACGTTTCTCAAATAGTTTCCAGTCTTACTGAAAACACGGTTAAAGGAATGCGTTCCAAATATATGTTTTGTGGCACTGCAGAAATCATCTCAAAAATATTATCTGCTTTTTATTCAGAAGTATTTTAACTAATAGGCAATATGCGGCGTATTTGTCCAAATCAGCATACACTGTCTGTTTGTCCTTCATGGAGGATTTAGTGGTTGACTTGAATGATAATCACAGAATCGACAAATTGACAATCGTCAATTGGTGTGAAAACAATCACGTTAAAATCACTTAACCTATGTAAGCACCTTTATCAGAGAGAGCGTTGGTGAACCTAGGAAGAACTTTTCGCTTTGTATGCTTTTCGCCAGCTGCTTTAAACTTTGTTTATCTGGTCATTAACCCTGTAAATATGCCTAATGCTTATTTTGATTCGACTTGTTTATATTAATCTACATGGAATAACTAATTTTAAAGTGTCTTTAAGTTGTATTTGTTTTACGTTTTTGCCTAAGTGACTTTAAAGGCAAACATCAATAGCTTATGGCAGCTCGGAATATAACACATATCTACACTTCCTCTAGGTTTACATCACAAACACAGTTTCGCCGACTCCAGTATGTACAACAGTCCAACATAACTTTCTCACAAAAATTACGTTACATAAAGCCCTAAATTTAGCTTCCGTGCATAAACAAGCTTTGTTGATATCAATATACTTACTCTAATGTATATTTACTCAGCGCAAAGACATGGATAAAGAGTAGTTGTCTTAAAAAGCATCATGCTCGCAAGTTAGCATTCGTAACTGTACACTTACTGCAGACTATGATTTTAGCATATTGACTAAGAATACTGGTTATCATGAAGTTTCGTTTAATCGCATCCATAAAACCGAATCCAGTTTATTAACGGCCTTTGACCAGAGACAGCTTTCACTTTGGTTATTTAAAAAAAATATTCTCACGGCTTTGTAAATATGCTTTCAGCTGCACTTAACTGCCAGACTTAAAGCCCATAGCTGAGAATGAGCTATCAGTTTCAGCGTAAGACTTCGGAGAGCAACGCCCTGCAAACGTTTCCTGCTGAACGTTATTATCTCAGGCAAGTGAAAAAGAAAGTTTTTTTAAAGTGAAATGTCTAAATTAGGTTATACATTTTAAAAAGCACGAAACATGTTTCGGCATGATTTAAATGTTTCTTTTCTTTTTTTCCGCGCGAAGATGACTCATTTGAAGTTAGATATAATATTTGGAAACTACCTTCTCCCTTATTTTTTATCATTATTACTGTTTGTATGTACAGCAAGTTAATAAAAAATATATTTTTTAAAAGTTTGAGTGAAAATTCGAACAAAAAGGTTTGTTAAACACCGCCAATTTGTTCGCAACGAAATTTGTATGACGCATATAAGAAATAAAAAAAGGCATCTTCGTCAAACCGAAGAACGTTTCTTATAAAAAGCATAAATTTCACGTTATGTGATTGTTTTACTGGTGTTAACAAACATTCTGCTTCACCAGACATGGCTTATCACTCTGTATGGCGTATCAGTTTAATAAGACCAAATTGGATGTATGCCACTCTTGCATTAACGAAGTGTCTTTATTTTTCAGTGCTTTTAAGTTAACACCGTGGCAGTTTCACCATGCAACTCTGCCTTGTTGTTTTGCTGATTTTGGTCGCTATTTGCCATGGGAAATCGGTACTGTTGTCCTTCATGTTTCCTATCCATCCATTTCTGTAGAACTAGCCTTATTTGCTCTTCGAATTTTCTGCTAATTTGTATTCACAATTATTATTTTGAAAGACCAACACGCCTAAGGATGATCCTAACAAAATGGACGCGGGACTTAAAGAGGATTCTGCCTGTAAAGTAAGACGCCAGTTTTGCTGTTAATTTTACAGGACAAATTTTTCTGCTCTTTAAAAGGCATCAGTTAGTAAGTAAGTAACTATAATTTACCAGGGTAGCCCATTCAGCAGTGAGGCTGGTATCCACTGGTGTCCTGGGAAATAAAGATATGTACAATTTATAAAATCTTAATAGAGAAAAAGGGAAAAAATTATGTCCTCGGTAATATTGGAAAATGTTCAAAATTTGTGCGGAAACATATGACAAGGAAGTTTGATTTAGCGGGAAAATTCCGCTAATGGTTGGAAATCTTCAACGGATGTTAAGAAAAATGTTAACCGTATTGAAAATCGTTGGAAAAAAAAATTAAAACCTTCCATGTGCGACTGGAAATCTTCGTTACAGTGAAAGGACACCAGTGAAAATCTTAAATAGACAAGGCCTTGTATTTTAAAATGGCATTTTTACAAGAACATTGATTGTGGTTAATCAGTCGCAGCTCGCTTGCAACATTGTTTTTCGTAATTGCTTTCATGTTTCATAGAGCAGTTTTGCAATTAATCACTCCAGCCGATCACAAAGAACACAGACTGATTTTGATGAACCAATCAACACTCGAAGTAAAAACATGTGGTTCATATACCAGTTAGTGATCTTACTCGCCAGAGATCGTGGACAGTCGAGAATATATTTGTCTTCGGTCGTTTATGTTCGGACTTCCCTCCATTTGACTTATACTGTCACGGCCTCGAGGAAACCTCGTGCTAGTTACTAGCAAGTTTAAATCACACCAACACATTGGTACGTTTAATACGTTTATATTGCTACCAAGAGAAGCAGCCACTCGTTTGCTGTGATCAGAATGGGAATCTGAGTTTTGTCCCATCTTAATGTTTGCCTAGAATGTTCGAAATCGGAGATAATGTGCTTGTGATTTCAGGGAAAGCTGTGCCCTGTGAACAAATCAAACATCAAACCACGGTCTTGCGTGGATCATCTAAAGAATGGCGCCAACCGCTGTGGTTACTACAAGATTTATGATACTGTTGGAAATGGATTCACTGTGTACTGTGATTTGGAGACGGAGCCTGGTGCAGCATGGACTCTTGTTGTATCTTGGAGCGTGAAAAATAAGGGATTCTCGAGCTTCAGGTAGAGCGATCGTTCTAGTCTCTCGTTTTAAGATGAGTAGCGGGCAGGTGAAGTAGTAGTGAACTCTAACTGTCCTTTATGCATTGTTACTAAGCCTACTCTGCCTAACTTAAAGAGTTCCTTAAACTGTTTTTTTAATAGAATGGCAGCCACTCTCTATCTCAATGAAAAGTATAGGAGATGTTGTAGTGAAAATTGTATGTGTAACTGAGGCATGTATGCAATTTTAACGCCTCCCATATGGAAATTATGTCATCATGATCACCCCATTTTTTTTCTTTAAATAAATCCGTAGATTGCCATCAAGGATTTGTTCCTTTGGTGCGTTCTTTTGATGATGCGGGGCAGGATCAATGACCTAAAATCACTCGGACCTTAGTGAATCAAAAGAACTGATAAATCCTCGATCAGGGGGGATTCAGCAGCTCCTTTGACGCACCATCATCCCAGTGATCTTAGATGACTGAACCAGATCCAGGAGAAAAGAACTCAACAGCAATTTTTAAAAATGTCACAACCTCCAAAATTAATTTTACAAAATATGGGATATAAAAGGTAAAAGAGACTCGGAAAAAGCTTGTATTTTAAACAGAAAGTTAAGACCTTTACGGTTTAAATGTGTTATTAGCTTAAGTTTAAACAATTACCCGCAAATGATTATTTTTAAATACAAATGTATCACATTTATCAGACGAAAGAGTTTCCGTTGGACTTTGAACGAGTGGGCAAGAGTTTTTACTAAAACTTGATGTTATATCTATGCCAAGAAATACGAGAGTAAGCGTCCCTATACCAGCTTGGAGAGATGTACTGTGGAATATGTATTTTTAGTTTTGTTTTATTGCACACAATAATGCAATTTCATTTTCTTCGTAATTACAGGAGCTCCCCTCTCTCAGTCAACGATCCGGTTAACGAAAATTCGCCAAACTGGTTCCTCTATCGACTGACATCTGACCGAATGAAGTCCTTAAAACACGTATCAACCCATTGGCGGGCTACATGCAGTTTTGACAAGTACGGTATCAACCAATACAAAGATTATGTCCGTGGACAGTTTGCGGCGGCTGATATTCTCGCTTTCCTCGGTTCAGGTATTTGTCTGAAGACCGAACTTGTGAACATCCGTGGTCACATTGGAATACACAAGACAGCCAGATTTTGGCAGGTTGTCGGCACGTACTTTCTGCATATCGACAGCGCCAGTAAGGGTTGCCAGTTTGATCCAACCGTTAGCTCCGTGTCAAGTGAAGATAACTTTGGGTTTTACGACCGCACAAATCCCAAGTTTACCTGTACCACGAATGAGGACTCCACCACTCAGTGGTGGTTTGGTGGATATCAATAATTCACTGAACTCTGCCCCTAAACGTACCCAGCATCAGTCCTGCGTGGTTTAATTTTCTTCCTACGTAGTTGGTTAAGAGAGAGAGAGAGAGAGAGAGAGAGAGAGAGAGAGAGAGAGAGTAGTCAATGTGCCTTTAATTTGCTATCATAATCATGTAATAAGATAAAGCAAAGTGTGAAAAAGGGAATAGACTTTTAAACTGCCATAGGAAACAACGATGTGATCTTGTGTGTAAAAATATAACTTGAAATCTTCCTCTGACTGGCTGTGAAGCTTGTGATATCAAATTTATTGTTCGAATAGTTTCCAAAATTGTGAAATCGTGCACATAAGATGGTTGGTATCTCTGTATATGGTAAACTTAGGAATAAACGATTTGAACAGATTGTCATTAATTTAGAAAGTGTCGAGTTAATTTTACTCTTTAAATTTCCCGCTTACGGAAAATTAAAATTACCAAAACGCTTTTCAGAGCGTGGATTGGTAAAATATTACGTATTGGCCTTATAGAGTGGGTGATTTGGCAGGTTGTTAGCGCGTACTTTCTACACACCGACAGCTCCTTTAAAGGTTGCCAGTTTGATCCAACTGTTGGTTCCATGTCAAGTGAAGATAACTTTGGGTATTACAACACAGTAAATCCAAAATTCACTTGTACCATGAATGGGGACTCCACCACTCAGTGGTGGTTCGGTGGATATCAATAGTTCACGGAACATTAGGCGTAACACCTGGCGTATTTAAACTTGTTAGATCAAATCAGTATATGTCTACTCACGTAACTGCAGGCCAATTATACTGTTTATAACAGACCTGAAAAAATAGTGAGGACAAAGAGCATTATTTCTTAATTTACCCTTCTATCGAGGGCAAATTTTACTTAGAGAGCGAAATCTATAATGCAAAAACGCCGAATGCCGAGATTCTAACTTTGTGCTACTTATGTACCGTTTAAGAGAAGGGTTGCTAGGATACTTCAGTTTGCCGTTGCTATTTTCATCATGTAATAAGTTTAATCCAGGGGTGATAAAAGTAAATAAACGTTACGACTACAGCAGAGTAAAGTCAATTTGATCGTGTATTAAAACGGATTTTCTTAAAATTGACATCAAACCTGATTATTATGGGCCGCAAAGAATATAATTTCAAACAGTTTTATTCCAAATCATGTTTATATGTATGGTAACTTTAGAGGAGGGATTGTATCGGTTTTCAGATGGTGAGCATTTCTAATTTCTGCCAAATTAGAAACGTCGAGGACGTCCTTCAGCGCCCCTTTTGTCGTGCAAATAAAAACTTCATGACTTTTTGCCATCTCTGTAAACAGGAAAATGCCTTGGGAAGGGGGACGAACGAGGAGAAATGCAGCCTGAAAATTAAATCAAAGGAGACCTATGGCCAAACTCGTGGATTAAGTAATCTAGAGATGAAACATATTGGTGAACTTCCAATTACTGGTGTATTATCAAATGCTGTTAAAACAAGCCGGGTTTGTACCATGCAAGGTCGCACTTAACTAACAAAGTGTAGGTTTTTTTCGTTGGCTTTTTTTGCACACATATTACAAAGACATACGTCCAGAATAGCTAGGGTGGCAAAATTGCAGCAGAGCGTGGAGTGGTAAAGGCTAAGGGTTCTTGGGTCACAGAGGACACTCTTCCCCAACAAATCATAGAGTACTCTCCCCCCCCCCCCTTCCCCCCACCTCCGCCCCTTTTCCCTCACACCCAGATCTTGATGTTGATCTGCCTGCTGGAAAAATTTGCATGTATTCAAGTCGTACGAGCTCACAAACGTTTTTCACTGTATTTCATTCAAAGCTATAGGTAAGGTTTCTTATGAGACAGCAATTCTTTTCCAATGTGGAACCGCTTGTCTCTATATATATTGCACGTAAAATACATCAAAATAAGTAGACTCTTTTGCAAGCATTTTCAGTGTTGATCCGAAAAATCAGTCGATCCATAAATATGTGTTCCAACAATAATAATAACAGCTTTATTGAAGTGTCAATGTATTTAGTATTAACTACTAACTGGGGACAAGCTCACAGGGGGTTTCTTTCCCTTTGTTATCTTTTCAATCAGGAAGCAAAATTGTAAACAAAAGACAGGGCAAAAATCATTTAAGCTTATCAATATCTTGGGAATTTCTTTCCAAGTTTATGTGCATTTCACATCCCACTTAGTGTTCAGATCAATGTACTTAAATAGTCAAGACAACTATAGAGAACACAACTTTAATCCAAACTTAACTCGATGCCGGTTGAACATGGACAACTCAACATGAAAAACTTAAGAGTTTAAATTGCAAAGCTGTGAACGAAGGTCCTGCTTGATTGAACGTTGGATCTCACAGGAGATCTAATCAGCGAAACTTGAAAAGTAAAACGATAATACGTTACCACTGCAAGGCTGACACAACATCGTAGAGTTAAAACAATATTTCGGCTGGCCTCAGGTTTAGACGTTACTAAATTATGAAAATGAAACTGCAATATTATACAATGGTGCCGATGTTTGTCCTGTTTTCAATAGCTGTTTTATTCATTAAAAGTTGTTCGTTTCGCTCATATAAGTTCATTTAGGTCAAGGAATAAGACACATTCTCATCAAAGCTTACCACATCAGCATGAGATTTAATCATTCTCAGGTCACTTTCCAGCAAACAAATGCACACCTGCTGGTCATTTTGAACGCCTGGACGACTCAAATATAATGCTCATGAAATTCAGCCTTCAAGTTGGCCATAGTACTAATTCGAACATTGGAAGTCAACTCCACTTCAATTTAGCGAAACACCTAATATTAATGGTCGTGTAAAAGCTACAAAATCATCAATATTCGGGCTGGCACGATGCACGCATTGAGTAGTAGTCTCGCAGTAACTCCACGGTTACTAGGCCAATATGGCGGCGGGCTCGGTTCCATTCCAATATGGCGTCGGGCTCGGTAACTATTCCAACATTGCGTCGGACTCGGGCGCTCTCGTTCGGGCCGACTAATTACGAACAGTGTCTACACCTGAGTGAGTGAGTGAGTGAGTGAGTGAGTGAGTGAGTGAGTGAGTGAGTGAGTGAGTGAGTGAGTGAGTGTAGATGTAGATTTTCCCTTCATGTTTTCAATAGGCCATATTCGTATTGTAGGTATTGGACTGGAATTAGCTTGCAATGGAGGCTCACGCGGGGCAATATCATTAAAAAGAGATTATCAATTTGCATTTGAAAAGACTTACCGCATTAGCCTCAGTTGCAAGCTAGTTCCAGTCTAATACCGAGAATACGAATATGGTCTATTCTGTTACAGATAGTGACTGGGAGCCCTAGGGAGCCCTTTTCAAATTTTTTTTGCCGTTTTCTTTACCGTCTGAAATATGTTTCTACACCCTGATTTTCCGCAGGTAATTAAACCACGCCCTGACATACTTTGAACAAAGTTGAAAGTATCTAACATGATTTGTAGGAAATCAACACTGAGTGCATTAACCGTTGATATTATTCCGACCAGGCATGCTTGTTACAGTAATTAAATTATAAACAGGCCATGTCCCAAATCTCAAGAAGATATTCTGTCAAGATTTCCGTTCTGTCCAGGCAATATCAGTTTCACTCAACATATATTGCATGACGTCGACCCGAATCCGATCTGGTGTATTGGACATGACTAGTTGATGTGCACGATAAACGCAGTCTTCAACGTTTAAATGCATGAAAAGATAGCGGACCTCCGGGGGCCCGAAGGCCCGCCGAGCGGAGCACCATGCTCATGTTGGAGGGAAAAGGAAACCCATCAATTAATTTGCTCATGGTTATCATGGCTAAAGGTGGTGCTCGTGGGCGCGTGCGCACAACGACAACGACGACGAGGTCGCGCGACATGGCGGCCATACTCCAGCTAATATAGGTTGACCGAAACATGCAGCCTTGGTTTACAGCGTACATCTTTGACATTGGACATCCATGTTATCATCAATTGACACCTGTCAGAACAAGGTATCTGCTGACTAGTATCACGTGAACATATCGCAGACTCGAGTTTACATTAAAGGTCATTGAAGCCACGTGTTTTTTTTTTAATTGACCGCTGCCCAGGTACTGGTTTTCGATTGGAACGCAGGCTCAAGTGAGCTTTTAGGCTTGGCTAGATCTACATACTGCGAACAGCTCGTTCAAACGATTGACTTAAAAGTTCTCTTAAATCGAAGTTAATGCTCAGCATTCAAAGACATTCTCACTAACACTGCCAGTCTCAATAATTTTGCTTCAGGATTTATGTACGTAAAGCTATTTACATGTCACGTTTTTGTCTAGGAGCTTGTATTGTATGTGTGAAGAACTTAGATCTTTCAATCAGCGATCAATCTATTTTTTTTCCTGGTGTCATGGCTTTCTGAGATTGTGTTTGTTTGATTTGCATGGCAATTATAGGACGCTCTGTTATCGGATTGAAAATAAGTGTTTTCTCTCTTTATTTGTTTTCTTCTCTCGCGGCATAAGATACATGTAAGCGATGCATGACGCAAATGTACATCATCTTCTCCCTGTGAGAATAAATATCGTCCACAGACTCTCATTGCTCGCAGTGCACCAGCTTTAAGAGATTGTACGAAGTTCTATTGTCGGAAGCTTTGTTTACCATTTCGGCTCGAATGACATAGCATAGCTCCAATAGGTGTCGTCTGCTCTGCCCAAAAGAGGAATATGTGAGAAAGTTGGAATCGAGGGGAACAAAGATGTCATCAGTCACATCGTTTGGTTAACGTAAAAGTTTCTGAATCGATTGAGCAATAAAAGCAGGGAGATGATTGGGTAACATTCACTTCGCATAACAGGCTGTCTGTCGGATGCTTCTCGATCAGCCCCAAGTTACCAACATTTTGCACAAGAATGTGTGCTGCCCGCCGCAAAGCTCCGGCAACAAACTTCCAGTATCACTGTACATGATAATTTTTTGATTTTGTTACGTGAATATATTTGCCGCCCTATTAGCTGTTCCAGAAACCTCTTTTGTTTGAGAGCATGGGCCACTTTTCGGGGTTTGTTTAAATCGAAACATAGAGGCAATCTTATTGCATGCCTATGTACGATTCCAGTGTCACGAAATATAGTGAGATATTTTGACACTATACTTACGACTTGCTTGCTTAGCTAATATTTCAGATCATAGTAGTGAATGGACGGAAATCCCGCTGAACGTCAATCAAGCAAACAAAAAGGTTATGATTTATGTTACGAGGTCCTGGACCCTGTACATCTTTTGTTTTATGCTCAAAGTCTATGCATGAATTACACAATCGCAATGGTTTTGTTGGTTAGTTGTATGAGCACAACAAACCACCTTTTGTATTTTGCCAGATATTGTGCTAGGTCAACCCCCAAAATAGCCAACAAAACCACACAACAAAGACCTTTGCCAGGTTTCATGACCATTTCTCTCTAGCTCTCTCCTACTTGAAATTGTCAGATAATCAAACTACATCACCCCATATTCATATGCTGCAGTGAGAAAATGGCGGGGAGAATACATGTCTTACGATATCGAGGAGTTTTGATGGGCCTTTAGGAAGATTTTATTACACATTTTTAAATTGACTGTTTCAAATTCTTAAAGATATTCCAGAAGTTGACAATGGATATTTTCTTAGTAAACAATAAGAACAGGCAGAGTGTTAAAGATAAATAAGACCACGATTGCTACATTTGTTAGAAACTAAACGGCTAAACAAAATATTTTAGCGTTCTCTCCTTTCAGCAAGTTGCCCTCTTCAGCACCTAATCCGTGTCAGCGATGTGCCAAGCAGGATTTCACGTCATAGACGTGTATCCACCAACCGATTCGTATCCACATAGATACATAGACCGTGTTCATTATGGCTACGAAGTTTTTGACATGATGGACAATGCTTGAGCAGTACAAAGTATACTACAACAAGAAACTCGACGAAAATGAAAAACATCAGTGGTAAAATAGAACGATGCATAAGTAAAAAAGAAACTCCTGACAGTTTGAGAAATAATATTGTAAGATTGGAGCCATTTCTACAGCCTCCAGTACAGTGAGTGTTTTGTAAGTTTCAGTTCTATGAATTTGGTTCAAATATTGTCAGGTTTCTTGACTTGTGCCAGCAACATTGCACTATGCCAGTTGTTGTCTTTTATGCCTTAAGCATTTCATCATAAGGTTCTTAATTTAATGACTGCTGTTTGGACTTTGTAAATATAGATTATTTTATTTCATATGATGATGATTATTACCATTCCTTAATTTAAAACTGCACAATGTGTTAATAACTTATTGCCAGTGAGAAGGGCGAGTCTTCAATTTTGGATATTAGAATCTCTTTTAGTGCTAGGATGTAAACAATGGTATTAACTCAAATGAAGTGTTTCATTTGAATTGTATATACAAGACTAAATTTAGGTTGTTGAGTACAAAGGATTGTGCTGTTGCCTAATGAAGTTGTTTTCAGCTTACGATAAATAGTATATGGACTTAGTCTTCTGGCTAGTTTTGTAGTTATTTTGGGTTGAATTTGTAGAAGACATTCATTTAGGAAGTTTGCCACCTAAACTTGAAATAAGTAATATTACATTATCAAAGTAGGTGTTTCGCGCTGAGAAAAGGAACCGGGCCGTTTTCTTTTTCGGTAAATTACTCAGCATTTATATGGTTTTTGATGCCCGGTAAGGAGTATGAAAGGATGCCTTTCTAGCGTTTTAAAAGGCTTTACCCCCCAATTAAGGCTATAGTAAAGTAAAACTTAAAAGTGAACATGACGTGTCCGTAAAGCCACATGAAAGGATGTCTTTACAACCCTTTAAAAGGACTTAAGGGACATAGTAAACTACAGGTTTACGCGACGTGTCCGTAAAGCCGTGTGAAAGGATGTTATTACAGCGCTTTAAAAGGACTTTACGGACATAGTAAAGTACAGCTTTACGCGACCTGTCCGTAAAGCCGTATGAAAGGATGCCTTTACAGCGCTTTAAAACGCTTTACGGACATGCAAAGTACAGCTTTACGCAATTTAACGATGCAGTAAAGTTCCGTAAATGTATCCCCTTATGCGTCATTACGAAGCCCAGTAAAGACGCTTAAAGTTCAACTTTACGTCGTCGTAAAGATCTGTAAGGTTCTGTAAATGCGGGCTTTACGGTACCTTTACGGCGGCTTTAAGGAACAGTAAAGTTGCTATTTCGTGCTGTTTTTAGGTAGAACGCAGTTGAAAGGCAGGTTTTAAAAGATTGACAGTAAACAGTTTCGGTGGACCAAGGTTTTCAAAGTTGAAAAATTCAAACTTAGTGGAAGATGAATTGAAAGATGTTAAAAATGATGGGACGTTTCTTCTAAATTAAAGTCGTCAATTGTTAAAAATAAAAGTGGAAAATGATTTTCCATTGTGTTTCACTTTACGTCCCCTTGTACCAATTTATTGCTCCCCTCCCAACCTCTGTCTCTCTAATAATTAACATTTGCAAATGTCGTGAAGAGATTGTAGTTGTTCATCGAGGTGAACTACAAAAATGATAAAGCATTATGAATCGTTTGTTTTACGATGTGGTCACTCGTGATGTAGATCGCAACCTTTCGACTGCATGGAAGATACTCAGATCCAAATCATAGTCTCTTGCTGCGAAATGCTAGTGTTATCACGTGATAAGGTAGACAGGCTAAGCGTCGCTTGTAAAGTACGGTACCCTGCAGTGATTGGTTTCAATTCAATAGCTTTGATCGGCGCATTTCGATCCTCTCTGCCGGTTTCGGTGAGTTGTTCCTGCGGCAGCCCGTTGTCGTACGGTTATCCCGTTGTTGTGTTTCGTGATCATAGGTATCCATGCTTCTGGAATGTCTATAGATCGTTTTCACATGACGTCATCAAGTTGTAAAATCCAAAACTAAAGAGCCACCAAAGTTTTTGTCCTTATCAGGCGTAAGGGGTGCTAGCGCAGGGTTATGGCGGTGCGTGAAGTAAAGCTACAATCGCGTTTGCCGAAAAATACATACTTCTCTAGTGATTTTTGCCCTTTTTAGATGTTAAAGTATTAGAAAAAAGTTCTTATGTACATATGTTTTTTCAACACAGAAAATTAGTCCCCTAGATAGCCAACGTAATGTTTGCCCGCTATTTACCGGTTGCCATATTAGTGTACCACGCACGTACGTCAACCTTGTCAAAATTTATTGCCGTTAGAACCCAGATTTTCTCACAGGTGACTACACCACACCTCGAAATATTAAAAAAAAGCCACACAACATCAACAACAAAAATAGTTGAACGTATCTGACGGGATCTCGAGAAAATCAGTAACCGTTTTTGTTATTCAGACGCAGCCATGTATGTTGCAATACTTGAATTGCTGATTTCAAAAGTAGTTCTGACTTAAAAACAGGCCGTGGCAACTATCACAAGTAACTATTCTTTAATCTTTTTGTTGGCTGCTTCATGATTATTGTTTGTCTTGACGTAAGCTCAAATGCATTGAATCAGGGGCAGTATCTATTTAACTCAACATATGTTTCATGACGTCACTTGCATGACGTGACGGCTTCGGACTTCTGACGTGTATGATAAACGCCTTCTGTGGTCATTTGTTGACGTTTAAAAGTGCAAAATGCTACCAGCAGCCCGTTCACAACTTTGGTTAAAAAGATGTCTTAAACTGGCGGTAAAGCTGCAGCATGCTAAGGCATGCTGACTAACACTGCCAGTTTCCATAATTTTTCCTCAAGACTTGTGTGGGTAAAGCGATTTATATGTCACGTTTTTTTTTTTTTTCCCTGAGCTTGCATTGCATGTGTGAAAAAACGTAGGCATTTTGACATTTTTTTCAAATGCAAACGCCTTTCACTTGAATCAAGTGTACATCATCTTCTCCTCCTGAGAATAAATATAGTTAACAAACTCTCAATGCGCGCAGTGACACAACTTGAGAGGTCTAGTTTTATCGTCAGCTGCTTTGTTTAGCGAGACGTGCCGTCTGCCATGTCCAAAAGGGGAGTGTAAGAGAACCGGATTTTAGGGTTTGCACTGAAAAAGAAAAAAAAGATATCATATCGTTTGGTTTGGTTTACAGGAGAGCACGTTAATCGATTGAGCAATAAAGGCAAGGAGATGATTGGACAACATTCACTTTGCATAAGGGGCTCTGATTGGATACTTCTTGATCAGCCGCAAGTTACCAATAGTTTGTACCAAGCGGTGTTGGACACGACTCGCAAAGCATGCCGGGAGAAAATTTCCCTAGAGCGCATTTTCGTCTGATCGCTGAACAGCAAACATCTCCACGCGCTGATGGTGATGTGGAAGTATGACTTTTTGGAGGTTCGCTCGCTTCCGATGCTGAAAGAAATCTGGAATGACATCCATATCAAATGTTCTGCAGGCCAAGTGATAGTTGTAGATGACTTCTGCTGGATTTACAAAGCCACCATTTTCAGTGCTGAACAGATGATTTTAGGAATCGAAGCTTCGCGGTTCGTCGAATCTCTACCGTTGAAAGATAAAATATTTCCGTTTCTGGTCTCTTCGAATTCGATCATTACTTGCCGTAATTTAACCTACCTTCGGCACTTTCCTTCTTAGATATCTCGACATGTGTATGAAGTGTATGAGTGTATCGCTGGCCAACAACATGAGCTGAGAAGTAAAACCTACGAAGAAAAGGGTTGAATAATTCGAAATCAAAGCAATGTTTTGTCCTTGAAAACTTATGTAAAGCTTGATTAATCGAGTTTCGCCCGCTGTATTTCCTTATTAATCAAAAGAAATCGTGAACAGCTTGCTAATGAGCTATGGCTCTTTCAAAATAACAAAAATAATTTGCAATAAATGGAATTAAGAAAGCAGAAGCTTAATTGGAGAAGAAGGGTATGTTTTGCTTCAATGCTGTGGTAAAAAATAATTGTATTGGTTCCCTGTATCAGGTCACACTTCCAGCAAATTCTTGTTCAACTTACAAATCCAAGATGAAATACGTACTGTGTGGATCTATTTAAATTTGTAGTCAATGTGATAAACACAATTTTGGCCTTGCTCAACTTCCTTGAATAAGTTTAAAGTAAAAGGTCTGCAAATGACTTTGCCTCAGACATTGCCACTGGCAATATCAATGTTCAAACTGATGAGAGTTTGAGATTTCTCTTCACCTAGTACTTAGGTGTTGGATGAAACTTGTATTTGTTCCACGTGTCCATTCCTTGGTTCTCAGTACATGTGAGGCCATGTAAAAGGGAAATCGGGCTCAATGGAAAGAAGGCTTGGTTGAATTACATGAAATGAATGCTTTGGACAAATAATATACCTCATGCTATTTCAAGTGGTTGCAACTAAAATTGTAGATGGGAGATGTGAAAAAAAAAAAGACTTACATTTACTTGCAAATAATAATTCAATTCCAAAGTATGCTTTTTTAAAAATTGAATATTTGCAAAGTACTGACAAGCACAACAAAAAACCAGCAAAATAGCACAAAAACCATATTCTGGAAACAGCGGCCAACACTAAGCTCACTTATAAATTAGTGTATAAAACTGGAAGATTGTGAATGATAGGCACGCTGAATTAGCAATGAATGAATAGCTCTTGGTCCTGACATACCTTCATTGCATGTCCTCATATCAAACCTCTGCTGAAGTTTAAAGTGCCTATAACACCAAAAAAATTTTTGCGCTTAATTAAATCTCTGTACGGAATTGGGAAAAATGTCGCAAAATTTTTTTAATTCGGTTCAAACCGCGATTTTTTATGATTTTTTAAAGATCGGAAAAATGGCACTTTTTCAAAACACGACCGAGTCACAGAGTCACTGAAAAGGGTCTGGGTATAGCGAAACTTGTGACGTCATTCCAGGCCATTGATCGCTTTCTTGTTTGGAACCGCGTTTGCTTCGCTTCGGAAGGTCAGAAATCTTGAAAATGCCAGATAAATGCGTTGTTTTCGGCTGTAATAATAAGCCAAGTAAGGCAGAAGGTATTTCGCTTCATCCCATACCTTTTGAAGGGGCTGATGAACCGCAGAAGCGAAAAAGAAGAAAGCAATGCAACGCAAAACAATGCCAACTAACCATTCTTTGATTTCCTGATCCACTTAATCGGTTTTGAAGCTTCTTCTCTAGTTCTTCCTCCGTTTTTCTTTCCTCTTCATATTGAGCCAGCCATTCCTCGTCTGCCATCGGCTCATTCGCATAGGCATCTGGTTCATCATCTGAGGTTTCGTGTTCGCTCGGGTTTGATGAACCCTCGACTTCTAAGTCGTACTCGACCTCGACCTCTGCGGCCTCAGAGTCCGAGCTAGAGTCATAGCTAGAATCGCTGGACGACATTATAAGTACGTTTGAATATTCAAACTTTTGTTGAGTCAAATAAAAGTTCTTTTGACGAAAAACTAACCCTCAGTACTCTATCCCACACACAAAACAACGTGAGAGTTTATACTGGAGCGACGCTGGCAATGGCCTGGAA
>NW_028301552.1:18862500-18867500 GCF_042242905.1 Orbicella faveolata
ATGGAAATACAAAATATTATCCATCGCCGCGGTTCGCGTTCCCCGAACTACGCAGAACTTGGTCATTTCACGTTGTTGTCTTGCAGAGGGCGGCAAAGAATTCGAAATGTACAAATATTTGCAACCCAGCTGTACATCTATTGTTTTCCCCATTAAAACTTTTGTTTGGTGACGTTCTCGTTGCCTTCGTCCTCGTGGTTTGCTTAAGCTCCCTAATTGTTTTGCGGTTGTGGCAAGCGTCAGATTTTCGTATGCGGTTTCAGCCAGGGAAACCCTTAAACATGGAATCCGGAAAGCGGAATCCGCAACCGGTATCCAGAATGTGGAATCCGGAAACTAGAACCCGAAATCCGGAACCCAGAATTCGGAATTGTTGTTTATTTTCTTTGCTTTACTTCAATTAACCACAAACTGCAATTGTAAAAAAAAAAGTAATAATAGTTTTTGAACAACCTCTAGCTGTACATCTGGGTCGGGTTGTTCTAAGCCCGATTAAGCTAACCCAGGATTAGGGAAAATTTTGATTTATTTTTGTTTATACTGTTTGTCCTTCAGGTTTGAGTTTGAAAAATCTGAAACTACACAAAACATAAGCAACGAATCCTAGGTTAGCGTTAATCGGTTTTCGAACAACCCGGCCCTGGATCCATTGGGTAAATCACCATCCAGTCAAGGTTAGCGATTTTTCTGGTGGATAGAGTTAGCCATAGCCTGCGAACAGGTTCTATTGTCTGGCCTTCCCACTCAAGTGCTACTTCCCTGTTTTCTGCTTTGGCACGCGAGCAAGTGTCTTCTCGTCGCGCCCCCCGGGCCCAAACACGAGAGTCTGCTCGCACACTAATTTGTTGAACCTGGCCCCGGCGGGAGCGCAGATATAGTATGGATCACATTGCTTTGAGACCGGTAAGTAGCACAATAGCAACAAAGCTATTGTCAGAGTATTAGCATTAAAACGATGTTCGCGTGCGATAAGTTTCTGGCAGTCTTCTTACAACTTTTACCAACATGCCATGTGGCCATGTCCGTTCGAAAGCGAAGGGGTGATATAGCAGCTCTCGTAAGGTCTCACATGAATGGCTTGATGCTCTTTGAGAGAACAATAGAACAAACAACAGAAACAATGCCCCTAGCCCTAAAACAATAACAGCTGCTGACAATGAAGAGAATTACAAGTTCACGAGAGCCGCTACACTTCTGAAGCGAAGTGAAGACGGAAGTAAGTGTGCAACATTTCTATAAATTGTTTTAATATGATAGCGGACAAGAATATCTATTGATGATTTGTAACAGTATCAGTGTGTAAATAGTGTTGATCTAGAATTAGTCTCGTATCTGTTGGAAAAAACAAATTTATATATTTAATTAGAAGAGCCAGGTTAGCCTTTGGACATCGAAAGTGGGAGGCGCGGCCGTGGAGGTACAGGGGGCTGCCCCTGTGAACTTGTGAACTTGTTCAGTATCTAATAGCCATGATGGCCAAATTTATACCTCCGGCAAATTGCAGATCACTTAAACAAATTGGCAATTACCAGCAAGCTTATTTTTAGTCTCTCTCAGGGTGCTTAGAATCAAATTATGATACACGTTATAGTTTAGATTCTCATAATCGTAGCCCTCTCCAAAAATAACGGGTTAGGAATTTCGACAGGCGGGGAATCCTTGTTTCAAAAGGGGTAGTTTGAGGTCCTTTTCTCTTGGCCTCTTAATTTTTACAGGCAAAAGCTATGCAAGGTAATTTTCGCGTATTTGAAGAACTTTTTTTTGTGTGGATTCCGGATTCCTTGTTTTACGTTGCCTATCTGGTAGGGAAATCTCATGATTTTTGCGGCGCCATAGTTTCCGAAAAGCACCGTTTTCAACATGTTTTCCGTCTACTTTAAAACGAGAAACCGGAGTTTTCAGGTTCCTCCAATTTGAAGAGCATTTGCGAAAAGCTCCATTTTCGTGAAGGATTAGTATGCATGGTAGGCCTAACCGTAGAAATATAGCTGTGTTTTCAAATTCCTCCAGTGTAGTGTGGACGTGGCCTCATAAACAACCACCCTAAACTGTATACTCTGAATATTGATCACAAGAAACAGATTGGGTTTGAAAATATTGCAACTAAAATCTACTTTGTATTTTGAAGCCGTGCCAGAAATTATAAACAACAGTTCCTTGCAATTACCTCATCAGTCAAATATACTACAATAAATTGATTGCCATCGGTAAGATTTCAATTCCCAAACCTCGTAAACTGTGTGCCTTAACAAAGCTACTTTGCAGTCTACTGTCTACTACTTTATCTATATTTTCAGTTACCTTGTAGCGATTCAAGCATAGATCTGGTTGAATTACTCAGGTCACACGGTAGTTGATGTTGTTTATGACGCGCTAACCTAAAACTAGTGAGTCGAAAATTATTCGTTTAGTAGCGATGAGAAAAAGCCATCAGCTTCTCATGATCTTCAAAGCTGGCTCCCAATTTCTGATAAACTGAAAAGCACGCATAACGCACCCCCTCCCCATGTTTTCCCTGCGCTATACTGGTGCTCGGACATCCAGGTCCATCAAGGTCAAACCTGGCTTGTCAGTGCGAGGGACGCTTCCGAACACAAAAAATTGTTTTGCGTCGTTATTACTAGAAACGACTTAAATTCATTTTGTTTTTGTTTTTAAAGAACGGAAAGATGCTTGGGAAATTATCTATTTCTTAACTATTTGCTTGATTTCTGCGTTTTTGATTTGCTCTGTTTATTTTGAAAAGCACTTTGTTTTGCACTTAATCTCTCTTTCTTAAAGAAATGCAGGAGAAAACTTGACTGCCTGATATATAAATGATATACATCAGAGATCTTAAGCCAATACTCAATACTCAGTCAGACTCAATCAGAGCACAACTGTTTGTTTAATTAACATAGTTTCCTAATAGTCACATGTTTTCTTGTCATTTAATGCATTTTGCCACCTGCATAATTGTAAATCCTTTTATAATGCAAAAACTAAGCTACACATTTACTTGACAGTGACATTCGACGCGTTTCGAACCTCTGACGCAGAGTTCTAGATAATCTTTGTCCTAAGGTACCTTATGGCCATAAAAAGGAATTACTAGCGCTAACAAAAGCTGTTATTTAGAGTGAGCATGACAACTAAAGACCAAAATGTTATAGTAGTTGTGACGAAAAATTAACTGTATATTTTATTCGTGTTCTTGTTTATAGAATATGAAAGAAATAGTCACTCTTGTAGGCTAAAGATAAACTCGGGTAGTTGTCCCCGTTGTACTCCAGTTCGAGAAGGCAAAAAGTTTGTTTTCTCTAAAGTGTCTTCAAACTTAAATGTAACCCCTGAACTCTCAACGTGGATACTACCGTACCTTCCGCCAAAAGATTTAGGACCACTTATGTCAGCCTCAATATGATACCTATTGCCTTTAATTAATGAAACAGAGGGCTCCAGCAAAACATCGAAGCCCCAAATATTCTTTGATTTGTGGTGCAGAGATGGAAATGTACCTTTAGTAGATACAACAGTAGCATAATCAGGCAACTGTTTTATCGTAAGATTTACAGAATAATCATTACCTTCACTACCAAACAAGTAGACCCCGTGAAACAGTATGTTTCTGTTTACAGAGAAAATTATCTCACTATTACCATTACCCCAGCCTGGCTTGGCTGCGCCAAACCTGAAACATCGTACAAGGCCGGAGCCAGCAGCTCTCTTCGATACCGGAAATCCAACCTGAACGTCTCTTACGGAGCTCAAACTTTTGACAATGTCAGTGACCTCATCTAAAGTTAGTATCTTGCTGTCAAGGACCACACTGGCAAATTCTTCATGCGTCATCACAGGGAAACGTATTCCCTTCACGATCTTCTCCCCGAGAATTCTTCTCTTTACTTGACCATCCGCCACTAAACCCTGCTTTTCCGATTCCTTTGTCGCCCATTGCATGATTTCGTTGAATAGGTCCACCTCGGAAATGCACAAGGTGTCTCTCTCAACTACTTCCTCAAGTAAGGACCTCTCAATTGTCACAAACGCGTATGATCTCACAGCCTTTTCTGTCTGTTTATCGATCACCTTCCAGCATTGATCCACCAGGTTTTTCTCGTCATATTTCTGAGCAGAGGGCAGGATGCTGAAAACATTCGATGGATCTAAATTACCTTGCAGATATTCGGTGCATTTATCAGCCAGTGAAGGCACCATGTATTTCTTCGCCAAATACAACAGTCCCATCACATGACTTCCGCTCAAGCTCAGTTCATCGCTGTACATGTAACGAAGCAACTCCAACAGACTGTCGTACTCACAGTCAGGCAGTTCAATAGAGTCTGTAGTCTCCGCCAGCTCACCGTAAAACATGGCTTCAAACACAGGACTGCTAATCGACAGCACGAACTTGTGAGCAGGAATCACTTGTTTACTTTCACTTTCGCCTTGAGCGGCCTTTTGAACAACAAACTTCACATCGCTAAAGAGATTGTTGTTGAACATAAACTTGCTTCTTTCTCTGATAGTGGGTCGTGTAGTTTGCCAGTTTTCCTTGACGACAGACATGGTTTTTGTAGTGAAATCCTTTCTTTGAAGTTTCAGTTTCGAACTTTACCGTACGGTTCTGGCAAGATGGGTGGCAACCAAGCCTTCGGTAGTGTAGAACAATTTGGGTATAAAATTACTTTGCAGGAATTCGTTACGCAGTCTAGTTTGCGTGACCTTTAGCAAGGAGGTGGTGGTGGGGGAGAGTTTGAAAATCGAACCAATAACAAATCAACAGCTAAACTGACATGTCTTCTACCTCAGTTTTATCATATTTCCAGTGCGGAAACAGCGTGTTTTTCCTGTTGAGGTGGCTAAAAATACTTTTTACTTGCCAACATAGTTGAAGATACGCCGAAACATAAGTAAATATACATACTTTGCACTTATTGCAGCATCTAAATGTTGAGACTACGAATACAGGGCAATAGTGCCAGTCTCCGCGCGGCCAAAAGTCTTGCTCCTCTTAAAGG
>NW_028301552.1:18872500-18960000 GCF_042242905.1 Orbicella faveolata
CCGTGGTGCCATTTCTCTTAAAGAAGACGCCTTTAAGGGCTACTACTAGCTACTCTAGCAAGAAACAGAAATTCTGGCTTAGAGGTTAATAAATAGAATTCAATCCACATTGATGATGTTCCGGTCGGTTGAACATACGAACTACAAGATAAAAAACACATGCTGTGAAAATGTTTACTTTCTCGAATCCCGTATATTTTGCACTTAGAGAAACATTACTTTAAAACCTAAAAGCAGAAACCGACTGTGTATGTATAAGATTGTGTTCAGAGATGACCAGTGAGGCGGTCCCAAAAACGTTATGTCAACATGAAGATAATGGTGACAATAGTGTGGCGCGTGGTTGATTGCATAACCAAACAGCTTTGCACGACTGAAAGAATACTTCAAAACAATGCTTCATAAACATATTGTATACGCAGTTTGCAACAAAGGAAACACAGTAGAAATCCAACAAATACAATAACACACCATCAAGAAATTAAACAATTGAACAAACACAGAATTTGGTTTTCACTGGATCATAAGCGACAGAGTTGTAAGCGGAATCGAACGAAAAATGGGAATGTTCTGATTCTTCCGACTCCGATTCCGTCGAGTTTATGACTCCGGTTACGACTCCGATTTTCGATTTTCACTAAGTCGTAAGCGATCAGCGACGCCCTGGCCATCTCCAATTCCGTCGCTGTGAAAAGCAACCTTAGAATATATTCACCACACGGAGAGAGAATCTCGTCAGCAAAATTATGGATCGCGCCTTCTAAACGCATCTCTCGAGAAGGGTACAGTAAGAGCCCCAGCATGCCATATGCTGCAGTTTTTTAAAAAATAGTAAAACGATTACAAAAGTGAAAATTTTGAGGAGATGAACAAGCCAAAGGAAGATGATATCATCCATTAATTTTACTGGCAAGTTTTATTTGGCAAAGAAGTTTTGGTCTACCCTATTTTATTGTGTGTTGTTTATAATTTATGCGACTAGTGTTTTCCTGTTACGAAAGGTCATATTTTGATGGAGATATAATATGCCTATGGTTCTATTTAATTTCCGGGTTATTTTTCAAGGCAAAATCATGCGAAAATGATTTTGGGGTTTCGTAAGATTTGAAAAACATAAAATTTGTATATATACTCTTATACATCAAGTGAGGTTTTGTCCACTTTAGATTTGTAAAATAACACAAACCAATTTGGAATATCATTGAAGGTAATCATGCGTTATATAAACAACAATATGGAAAAGTGTGATTGGTAGAGGTACTCCGCAGGAGAAAATTTCGTGTTCCGTTTACAGCACCCTCTCGTAAATATACACACAAAGGAGACATGAAGCCATAACGAATTAACCACTGCATCGATTCTGAAGTCGTACTGAGGCTTGTGAAGATATTAGTCGACAAAATGCGTTCCATTATGCTATGGCCTTTACTACTGTCCGCCTTGGTCGCTGCTGTCAGCATCACTGCCAATGGCGAGAACACTTCAACTGCGTCAAAGAAGATTCCCGCCAAACTGGACAACAGAGCAGTTATCTGCGACGTGGTTCAAGTTTCGCACTCTCAGGAAGCCATAAAATCTCTCGAAGCGACCCTGGTGGCAATACTAGAGAAAAAGTTTGACCAGCTCACGGCGGCACTGAACAAGACTGCATTTCATGGTATGCAACATAATTCCTGATAATAACTTTTTTCATGACGTTTTCTTATTCTGGTATCCTTTTCCTTGGGCAGGTCAGTCCTTTATCTCTTGCAAGGAAATTTACTCGAAACACAGGTGAGTTATTTCACATTTTCAACTAATCAAACGATCGATCGTTAGATGAAATTACTGCCAAGAAAAAAGGGTCAGAGGCTACACAGAGGCTACATAGTGATAACGTATTTGCCTTGACAATATACTTAACCCTAGCTGAAACTCGGAACAACAGAAATTGAAGGGAGGTAAATCAAACGCTTACTTTTCTCTCCAACTATTACTCTGACAAATTCATTGGACAATGACATCCCGTCCATGTACGAGGAAAACAACATATTCATTTTTTTATATATAAATATGGTTACTATGATATGCTCACCAACACAAGAATAAGTTTAAACTTCATATGAAAACAGATACATGCGCAAGCTATTCAATTGTTTTACAATTAGATTTTTTCTCAGTGATTTTTTCAGCCAACTGTGATTGATAAGTTTGATTCATATACGTTCTCTTTTTTCACCAGATCCTATGGAAACAAAGCTTACTTTCTTGAAATGGACACTGAGAAAGTCCCTGTGTATTGTCACATGACGAATTCTGGCCTTGGTGCATGTGGAGGTGGTGGATGGACGCTGGTCATGAAAATCAATGGCACTAAGGTATCACATTTCTACGTCATAGCTTGAGCTGAATTACGGTAATTAGTAGTGTTTAATATAAATGCGTGTGAGAGGAAATACAATTTGATTTAACTCCTGTTGTAGATCCATTTTGAAACCATTTGCTGCTCCAAAATAATCACAAAAAGACTATGGTCTAAATATAATGACTGGAAAAGTGCTATCTGTATTAGACGTATTCTCATTTCAACGTTTGTTTTCTTTCTTCTTTAGCCCACCTTTCATTACGATTCCAAACTATGGAGCAATAAGGAAAGCTTCAACCTTCCAAAGGGGAAGACTGGGCTTGACCTTCATGGGACCAAGTTGCCGACCTACTGGAACACTCGCTTCTCTAAAATCTCCCTCGGCATGAGGATTGGCAAGCAGATAAAGTTTATTGTCATCAACAAGAGCGCCAGCTCTCTGTACTCACTGATCGCCGACGGGAAATACCACGCCACCTCACTAGGTCGTAACACATGGAAGTCACTGGTTGGCTCACAGGCTTCCTTGCAATCCAACTGTAACAAGGAAGGATTTAACGCAGTTGGTAAAGATTATCCACATTCCAGAGCAAGGAGCGGTATTCTTGACAACAACGAAAATGAATGCAGTAACTGTGATTCCAGAGTTGGCTTTGGCACAGGAGGGCACCACGATGACTCCAACACTTGTGGGAACGAAGCAACGTACTCTCCAGATAACGGCCACAAGCACATCAAAGCCATGGGGTACATCTTGGTTCAGTGACATTCGCAACTTTATATTTTTTTTGCTGTATGTTAATGGGAATTACAAAATAACGAATTGTCACTGACAAAAAAAAAATCTGGAAAGCATGTAGTGCAGTTGTGAAATAAATAAAAGTGGTGATGCGACAAAGTGGCTCATGTGGTGTCTTAATTATGGCGTGATTTTCTGAGCGTAATTGTCTTCAAGTAACACGGCTAAAATACAGGGATTATCCTTTTGGCAGGCCAATTTACTTCGAGCAATTTCTCTGAGGATCGTAACAGCCCGTTCATATACAAGTAGTTACGACATACAACAAACTAATCACAGCTCAGAGTCAGTGTGGGATCAAACAGAATTCGAGGTCCCTAACATTCCAGTTTATATAGAGAAGCTTCGCTCCTCTTTTAATCTTCATCTAGACCTGGCCAGATCTTGAAACACACTAAAATGATATTTTCCTAGACTCATTTCAGGGATTAAGCTGTCTCGTTATGTTATACATTGGATAAAAATTCTAATCCAGAGGGTGACAGGACCTGGGACTGAGATACCATCTTCTCGCAACTTGCAAATATCAGTGCATCTTCTAGATACCTTTCATATACACAAGGATGCTGAAAGGATCATAATCTTTGAGTTAATTGCCTTCAAGTTCGAATCGCTACAAAACACGACCGCTACGAAATAAGTAAGAAGAATCACTGTGAGCATTATTTCCTTGTTCTGGACTAAGAATAACCTTACCTGAACTGCAGCTGATTGAAAAACAGATAGCTGTTGAGAGTTATCGAATAAATCTACTCAGCAAGAAATCAACTCGTCTTAATTAAAGCAACCCTTCGACCAGATTTAAGGATGTTCGCGGAAAAGATCTTCTATTGCATAGATTTTTTTGTTTCAATTTTGACTGCGGTAAGATGGCGAGTTACTTGTGTCACAATTGTATAACGGTCGCCGACTTCGTTTCTGGGATAACGCGTTTGAAAACAATACGTTATACTATGAGCTAGGTATTGGCGCAAGAAACTCGGTATGGTTTACAGCTGGGTTTTCTTTAACAATACTGAAGATGAGTTGAAAGAGGAAGCATATCTGGTCATAATTTGTACAAGACGGTCTGTAAATAAAACTTGACCCTTAACTGAACAGGCATTAGGAAGCTTGCAGAACTAGGCAAGAGCTCAAAAGAGATGAATTCGGTGCACGGTGCAACAATTTCAATTTTTTAATGACTGATAAAATGGGAGAGAAAATGATATATTAAAATACAATTCGGGGTCAGCGAATGTCCGAGATCTCTTATTCCGCAAACAATTATCTCTGACCTCTAGCAATATTGTTCATTTCGCTACTTAGCTGGACGTGGTCTGGGAAGGATGCGCACGAAGAATTAGCTCAATTGTGATGAATTACGACAATAAAAACAAACCCAGATAAATAAAGAAACAAAATAATAATAATAATAATGATGATGATAATGATGATGATGATGATGATAATAAGAAAACCTATTTACAAATCCTCACACATTCCACTATCGTAGACTAAAATTTTGACAAAAATAGAAATATCATGAGATCCTAAAATACTAAATTCACAAGCTCATCTTCGACTTCCTAAAATCAGTGGACACACGCCCGGTCAGCCTTTAAACGGCAGACTTCCATTATCATCATAACATGATAATAATAATAATAATAATAATAATAATAATAATAATAATAATAATAATAATCAGTAAATAATAAGAGAAAAAGCACTATTCATATACTAGAGTTTTGATGAAAATAAAAATATTAAAAAGATCCTAAAACACTAATTCACAAGTTCACGCCGTTATTCACTTTCTAAAATTAGCGCACACATCCTTGGCTGGCGTTTAAGCGGCAGTCATCAATGAAGTCCCTTTGTAAAATTTTTTGAAAAGGTGTCCTGCAGCCCCTCACACTTGTGTACCGACCTTAAAATCTCAAAGGAAAGCAATGTTCTAATCCAAGTAATAGTAATGTGATAAGGTTCCTCATTCTTTTTCTGAGAGCTTCTCGGCTAGTCGTTTGAGAAAACAATTACAGTCAGCTCCCATTCCACCGTTGGTTCAAAAAATTAGGGGAGTGAAAGATCCCATTTCAACGTCTAGCACCCTCTGTTGGTACTCCGCTTTTTCTCCTCCTCCTGCTCCTTAAAAATTGTGGATGTTGCTTTTCCTTGGATACACTTGGAATAATAATAAAAGGAATTGTAGCTGGCACCTTGCTTGGCAGCTAACTATCTGATATTTTGTAATGTGAAAATATTATAGACCAAGCAAGAGTTTTTATAAGATATATTTTTATTTATCAGTTATAGTAGATAAAAGTAAGCTCAGTTTTATTGGCATAGGTATCGTGGCATATGTATCTAGCGGACCAATGACTAAAATCAACCAATCAGATTGCTCCACTGGTGGTTCAATATTTCCCCAGTGTTAAATCGAAAAATAGCCCGAAAGATTCCGTGACACCACTTTCAAATGTTTTTTTTTTTTTTTTTTGCCAAGTTACTGAAATCATTAGCTCGGTGTTTAGTTATTCTTGTCAGAGTGGAACGATTGTTTGACTGAATGACGGTTTATTCAATTCAATTTGCAAATTTAGTAACCTTGACCGTGTTTACCATAAG
Source organism: Orbicella faveolata (assembly GCF_042242905.1). Lineage (NCBI taxonomy): Eukaryota > Metazoa > Cnidaria > Anthozoa > Scleractinia > Merulinidae > Orbicella > Orbicella faveolata. The sequence continues at coordinate 18,878,254 of NW_028301552.1, forward strand.
ATCGATACAGCTGCAGAGGTATACTGAAAAACGTTAACCTGTCTTTTGCGCCCCTTGAGCCATCGAAGTCTGTCAAAATTTAATCCGCAATTGCAAGAACCTTTTCTCGCAGGTGCTCTTTCGCCTTCGCATATATTACTGTTTTCGGCTAGTTTTTCTTAATCCGGCTTGGTTTATCAGTATGTCATAGCATGTTGCCACCTCCTTTAAAACTTGATTAGATTAGAGATACACCATATGTATGGGTTATTGACCAAGTGTGCGGTCACGATGGCTGGATATTGGCCAAGTTCTTTTTTTGCGTGTTTATGGACCGAGACGGAGTCGAGGTCCATAAACTCGCAAAAAAAGAACAAAGCCAATATCCAGCCATCTTGACCGAACAAGCTTGGTCAAAAAAGGATTTATTATTTGACTTTCGGGGAAATGTTTCTTGCGGGACACGCCGGGTAGTCCCGAGCGGGCGAGATAGCTCCATCTTGCCCGCTCGGGTAGCCAATCACAGCGCAGGATTTGATTCATCTTGCCCGCTCACGGAGCTAGCCATATAATAATTTGCGATATTAAGAATAGCCCTACAGTTCTCAGAATCCTTTTTGATGTTATAGCAAATGCAAAATCACGCAATCGCTTTTCAAAGTCCCAATGTAACAAAGCTAGGTAAACATGTCCGTGACACGTATAGAACTACATGGCTGTCAGCATTATGCAGACCGAAAAAGTCGAAAAGGTTTCGAAGTTATGAGCCTGGTGACTCAATCAAATTTGTGTGGAAACCGAGTCTTGAAAATGAGAAGGTAACGACAAGACATAAAAGGTAAGAGCCCGAACCGACTAGCTATAAATACCCTTGTAAGATTTTCATGGTGGTTTTTATTAATCAAGCCAGTAATTTTGTTTAGTCAACTCAATTTTTACTGGACGTTGATCGTAAGGAAACGCCTAATCGTAAACGGAAATCTAACAACAGTCTGGATAGAATTAAGACACTCTCAGGCAAAGAAGCTAGGAACCCCCCTTAACATTTAACATGTACTCGGTATTTTTCGCTTGGTAGAAAAGTCTCTGTGTTCAGTTCCTCAGGACTGATTTATAAGCGACTTTAGTCTCAAGTCAAATCTGTCAACCGTCATCAGCTGACTCCAAATACTTCGTAACATGCGGTACTAAATGATTTTCTCACAACGTTTCACAATTAGAAGGAAAACAATCGACAGTCTGGCTTAAAGCGGGCGCAATCAACTTGATCAACAACTTATTTGAATAGCCGTATAACTTCATTAAAATTCAAAACTGAACAATCTTGAGTTCTGACAGCTTGAATGAAATGGTGAATGATCGGGAAAAAGGTGCAAAGCACAAATGTGGTTGATCTATTTAGATACAGATTGTACTTCAAGCAGAATGGAGGCTAAAAATATATATTTTCAGTGGATCGCTAACTAAAGGAAATCTCTTTCGTTTCTCGCATGGAATACACAAAAGGTAGAAAATTTTCTTGTTAATGTTGACACAGGACACGGGAAGTTCAACATAACCTTGAGGTGGAGGAGCCAGAAGTCAGATATTAGGCCTGTTCTAAATAAACTCCGCAGACAAAACTGAATAAAAATAAATACACGTCTCTAGTAAAAGTACCAGCCTAAGTTAGATCTAATATTTTAATTTTTCAGTGCTATCTTGAAGTTGATTTTGTTCCCTGTTCATGATAAGTAACATTGCCAATCTTGTCCAGCTTTACAGTCTTCAAGTCTGTGTTGCTTAAGCTCAGAAAAACATTGTAAAATTATCGGGTGTACGTCTTTGCTAAAAAATCAGCGGAATAACCAGTGCCCAATAACTTATATCATCTTGGAAATGATGATGGTTAGATCGGTTCTATTCGCGTGCGCGATCGATCGATTGAAAAAATATAATCAGTCACTATTCCATACATATCTTATTCATGCCTTATCTAATGCTATATTGTAGTACTTCATGACAAAATGACCCACATAAGAGATCTAAAAAACTATCGTTACATTGGCAGTCGCAGAAAATTGTAAGATGAAGATGTTTCCAAGTGAAAGCGCACAAATCCTGGTTGAATAGTACTAAGTTTTTTAAGGTTGGAGGTCATTATTTTAAGCCATCAAAATTGATTTTAAACTTAACTGAAAAGCTTGAAATTATATTAAAACGGCGAGTAGGGACAGTAACCGTGGAGAGTTCGTTCCTTTTTATTATCAGGTGGTTGTATGGTCGAAGACGAAGAATTTTTCGGTGCTTGGCCGTTCGTCGCGATCAACGCAAAGTAGCGTCAGAAAAGATTATTTCCTTGGATGGAGGCAGTGTCAGTTCGCTACAGCGACAACGTATCTCTAAAATATCCTTACGTGCCGTCTCCATGTTTGCTGCATGGCGATAATTTGATGTTTATACTGAGTAAAAGTTAATTCATGTTCTAATATTAATAGCGTATATTTGCATTGAAATGTGTAACTGTACCTAAATGTTGTTTAAGCAAACTGAAAGAATTTGCACATTGAACTGATTCCTGAATAAGATAAATACCGTATCGCTTATCGAAATATTCAATTTAAAAAAGTTTCGATCAAGTGAATTTTTGTCCACTGTCGTTTTGTAAAAATAAACACAGCATAGGCTTGTTGATCAATTTGCAACAACAGTGAAAAGTAGAATAAACAGAAAAATGGGAGAGTGTGATTGGCAGAAGTATCTGGTAGGAGAAAATTTCATGTTCGGCTCACAACGGCTGTATTGTAAATAGTAAACTTGTATAAACATTCGAGAAGCACAGCTATTCATCACAACTAAAGCTATTCTGATAGCTCGAAAGCACTCTGAAGCTTGTGAATTGAGTCATTACTCGACAAAATGCGCCCCATTGTGGTTCGCCTCGTTCTGTTGACCATCCTCTCAGCGATTGTAAGCATGGCTGTTGATGGCGGGAACACTTCAACCGTGTCAAAGAAGATTCCCGCTAAACTGGATGATAAGACTATCATCTGCAACGTGGTTCAAGATTCGCCCTCTCAGGAAGCCATTAAGTCCCTTGAAGCGAACCTGGTAGCAACGCTAGAGAAAAAGTTCGAGCAGCTAATGGAGACAATAACAAACAAGACTTCTCGTGGAAAGTCCGCAGGTAAAGCCTCGTTTATGTTATTCTATTCCTGACTTGTTAATTTTGTCTTTAATCCTGTTTTTCGTTTTCTTGTGCAGGCCATTCGTTTGCTTTTTGTAAGCAATTTTACAAGAATCACAAGTAAGTTGAACTAAGTCGTTTCAATAATTTTAACCATCAAAAAACCGAGAAGAAAAAGAGAAAGAGTTTCGCAGCGTTGCCTTTTTTCAGTTACAATGTCCACTGCTAAATGCTGTTTGGAGGTAATTTGAAATTATTAACCCCAATTTTATCTCTTTGTAAAAGAGGGAAACGGAAGCGAATATTTTAGAGAGAAAATCTTACTCTAGCTCGAAACTATTGAGAGGAAAAATTCTTTAAACAAGTTTACATTTTTTTTTTTCGCCATCACAACAAATATCTTAACCAAGCATTAAGGTTAGGTTCACATTACTACATTGTAGTGATAGTTTTCTAAGTGATTGTTCCTGCTTGGTACGAAATTTCTGGTTATAGTAAAAAAAAAAAAAAAAAAAAAAAAAAAAAAAAAATATATATATATATATATATATATATATATATATATATATATATATATATATATATATATATGTCTGAATTTATGAAAACCGTGTTAAAGACTTTGCACCAAAATAGCGGGCATGTTTTTGAAAAAACGGTTAGAAAATGTACATAAATATGGCCATGTCGCACCGAGAGTGCTATCTACCTCGTGTACTCTTAATAGAGTCCATACCATGCCTATACAAGCCTTTAAAGTCGCTGCAAAATGAGTCGAACGAGCCAAACAAAACTAAATTAGAGCTAAATTGATCATTTGGTTCGTCGCGGCACTAATTTAGACAGGCTTAACCTCTGCGATTTCACCTAAATGACCTCACTATGTCTTTACTGTGGGTTAAATTAGCCAGTCACGCTAACAAGAGCATGGTAAGCAGTGGAATCGGTTATTTACCTCTATATTTCAGCCAAAAAGTAGCCGTTACGTGACATTTCATTTCAATATCTGACCGGATTCGCAAAAACATAGCCATAGAATTTGACTTGTCACTGATAATCTAACTTGCTACAATTCTGTCCTAGAGCTAGCTTTCCACGAGGCTTATCGTAGCTCAAATAACAGCAAATAACTCTCCTGTATGCCTTTTGAAGCCAGGAAGACTAAATTCACCGTCTTTTCGTTGAATCATGAATTGTACAATTTAATTAAGAGTGCTTTCAACATGAAATTGGAGTCTAAATCAACACGAACGTACAGATATCAAAACCGCGGCGGAGAGCTAATCTATCGCTTTCTAAAGGCCTGCATCGTCCTAAATGGACTGAACAAGAGCTTCCTACATCGAGAATCGATTGAACTTCAGACAAACTAGGCCATAGTTAGCAGTAAGCGAACACTCAACATGTTGTCGTTACGTCAATTATCGCCCGGAAGCCACGCAAATAAATTTCTTCCGCGCTAGCGAATCACAGACAGTTCTGATACTTAGCTAAGCCGAGAACGCCTAAAATTGATAAAACAAGGAAATTCTACTCACGATCAGCGCTTGAACTCATGTTCTTCTCTCTCCTCGTGGCCATGTTTTGCTCGCAAATAGCAATGTCCCGGATGTACTTCAATTTTGTCGAGCGCGGAATGGCACATCCAGATTTCAACAGATTTTTTTTCTAAGTCTTTAGCTACATCAAAGTTCAAAGCAAATGACGCCAACAGCAGCTAGAAATGTCTAGTCCATTGCACGTCTAAGCCCTAAATTGATGTGGCGAAAGATTTTTGCTGTCTAAAGCAAGCACAACATTATCGCCACAGGGCAAACGGCCTTCTGTTACGGGACTAAATGTGACCCGTACAGTTTACACATGTCCTCAGGCCCGCCTCAGGTACGATAATGGACGACGCTTACTAGCAAATCGTTAGACTTGGGCCTTCATTGGACTTAATGATGTCCTCGGGCAGACTTCCTTTAGACAGCAAATACAGAACGCTAATCGGTCGCTCCTTGTCAGAGTCACCGCGCGAACTGAATTCAGGCGAGTGTAGCCTGGGCTAAACTTAACGCAAATTGAAAAAGGGGGGGGGGGGGGGGGGAGGAGGGTCGATAAATAATGAAAAAAAATACCTAAATAAATGAAACATGCGGCAAGGAGTTCCTACATTTCATGCTAGCTAAGATTTACAAGCTGCTGTCATAGCGAAAGCAGAAAACAAAAACAAAGAAATGAAAAAAAAAAAAAAAAAAAAAAAAATCAAAAAACACCTGATTCAGTCTTTAACACCGTTTTCATAAATCCAGACATATATATATATATATATATATATATATATATATATATATATATATATATATATATATATATATGTATATACATATATATATATATATATATTAATAAAAAGTTAAGATGCTTCGAGCCAACAGGGATGCCACGCGCCGGAAGGATCCAAAAGGATTCGTAGTCCAAACCTCGAGTAATGAAATTTGTAGGCAATTGTGGAAAACGAGGACGGACAACTTCGAGCGAAAAAAAAATATATATACAGTAATCTAAAAAAAAGTTTAAAAATTTAATAAAAATAAACGTTTCGGTCAAAGACCTTCATCAGTTGCAGTGCAAGTGAATAATAAATTACAATAACCTTAAATAAGTTTACAGTATAAAAAATGACATAATATTACAAAGATGATTACATAACAGGGCGTGGTAACACATGAAAACGAAAAAATTAACCAATGATAAACAATCGGTGATTACTAAGCGAGATACTATGACAATGCGGTACAAAACTCAAAAGACACAAACCAAATAAGAATAAATAATCGAATATAATACAAATAAGATTAATATCAAAAAAGTAACGCGATTCGTCGAGTCAGCCGAAAGTGTGAAGGGACCCGCGTGTAAAATATTCCATGTTTAAAAAAGGTGGTCCCAAAATCCCCAAACAAAGCCCTTGAAACTATGCCGCGGCAAGGCACAACAGGCGCCCTAAACAGGGCCCTTAAACAACAATAATGTAATAAATTCCCCGATGGGGGCCCCTGAGAAAACCTAGCGCTAACAAAGCTAACAAGATCCAAGGTCAGGGCCTTTGAACACCTGAACTAAGATAACCGCCAAATTTGCAAGTTATTTTTGCGCTAATTGTAGTTTATTCTTTTTTTCGAGTGGAATTCCTGACGTTTATTCAAGCCAAAAGGTGCCAGAGAGAACAACTGTGCACTCCAATATGCCTCTTTAGTGATTAAAAGCTTTTCGATGTTACTTGTATTGTTTGCATTTATCTGCACTTGATCAATACACTGGAAAGAAAAGTCGTTTAAGTCGTGCGGTGTTCTGTTGAAATGCACCGCTACCTCACAAGTCTTTTTCTTGGTCAGCATAGCAGACTTGTGGTTGCGAAATCTAACTCTAAAATCTGTTGTTGTAGAGCCAATGTATTGTAAGTTACATTTCTTACACGAAGCCAAATAAATGACATTTTTTGAATCACAGGAAAGTTTCAATCGTATCTTATAGCTCTTGCCTGTTTGAAAACTTTGGAAAGAATTTGATTCAACAAGGTAGTTGCGACAGAGATCACATCTTGTTCTTTTGCATTTAAAGCAACCCTTAACCTCAACAACCTCTTCAACCTTAGTGTTAGAGCCATAACGAGATGGCGCTAACAACTCCTTAAGGTTTTTAGATCTTCGAAAAGAGGCTATGATGGAATTTGGCGGAAAAAATTCTTTTAATTTGGGGTTGGATTCCAAAATACCTAGGTGTTTTCTGATGATGCGACCAACATCAGGTAAATTTGGATTAAATGTTGTTACAAATGGAAACAATTTCTTCTCAGCTTTGGCACGAGTTCTAAGTAAGTCAGTTCTAGATGTAGTTAAGGCTTTAGAAAATTGATCTTCCACTAGTTTTGTGGGATAACCCTGATTGACTAGATAACCCTTGTATTCAGTTGTTCTCTCGGCAAGAAATACTTGTTCAGAGCAGTTTCTCTGTAACCTAGTTGCTATGCCATAAGGGATAGCCTTGAAAACGTGTTTGGGGTGAGCACTTGATGGTGGAAGATACAAGTGGCTATCAGTTGGCTTTGAATAAACGTCTGTCTGGATGAAACCCCCGATGAGATGTAAAGTTAAATCTAGCACGTGAAGCTCGCGTTCAGAAAAAACTAATTCAAATTTAATGGTAGGATATAGGGAATTTATAAAGTCAGTAAACTCATGCAGTGCAGGAAGGCCTTGTTGCCAGAGATCAAAAACATCGTCACGGTATCGCCACCATAAAGTCGGCTTTATGGGGCCAGAAAATTTAGCTTGATAATCTATTTCCCCCATGGCAAGATCCGCGTAACTACAGGCGTTCTTTGGGCCCATGGCTGTGCCATGAATTTGTAGGAAAAAGTTTTCCTTAAAAACCGAGTGATTGCTCTTCAAACAAATTTCTACTGCTTCTAAAATGCAATTAGTGGATGGAAGCTGGTTTTCTCTGGCATTCAGTGCCTTCTTTACTGCAGTAAGACCGAGTTGATTATCTATGTTAGGGAACATTGACACAACATCCCAAGAAACTAAAAGGGTGCCTTCGGGAAAAGGGCCACTCCTGTTAAGATCCTCAATTCTATTAAGTAAATCGGTCGTCGTCACGGTATCGCCACCATAAAGTCGGCTTTATGGGGCCAGAAAATTTAGCTTGATAATCTATTTCCCCCATGGCAAGATCCGCGTAACTACAGGCGTTCTTTGGGCCCATGGCTGTGCCATGAATTTGTAGGAAAAAGTTTTCCTTAAAAACCGAGTGATTGCTCTTCAAACAAATTTCTACTGCTTCTAAAATGCAATTAGTGGATGGAAGCTGGTTTTCTCTGGCATTCAGTGCCTTCTTTACTGCAGTAAGACCGAGTTGATTATCTATGTTAGGGAACATTGACACAACATCCCAAGAAACTAAAAGGGTGCCTTCGGGAAAAGGGCCACTCCTGTTAAGATCCTCAATTCTATTAAGTAAATCGGTCGTCGTCACGGTATCGCCACCATAAAGTCGGCTTTATGGGGCCAGAAAATTTAGCTTGATAATCTATTTCCCCCATGGCAAGATCCGCGTAACTACAGGCGTTCTTTGGGCCCATGGCTGTGCCATGAATTTGTAGGAAAAAGTTTTCCTTAAAAACCGAGTGATTGCTCTTCAAACAAATTTCTACTGCTTCTAAAATGCAATTAGTGGATGGAAGCTGGTTTTCTCTGGCATTCAGTGCCTTCTTTACTGCAGTAAGACCGAGTTGATTATCTATGTTAGGGAACATTGACACAACATCCCAAGAAACTAAAAGGGTGCCTTCGGGAAAAGGGCCACTCCTGTTAAGATCCTCAATTCTATTAAGTAAATCGGTCGTCGTCACGGTATCGCCACCATAAAGTCGGCTTTATGGGGCCAGAAAATTTAGCTTGATAATCTATTTCCCCCATGGCAAGATCCGCGTAACTACAGGCGTTCTTTGGGCCCATGGCTGTGCCATGAATTTGTAGGAAAAAGTTACAGAGAAAAGGTTACAGAGAAACTGCTCTGAACAAGTATTTCTTGCCGAGAGAACAACTGAATACAAGGGTTATCTAGTCAATCAGGGTTATCCCACAAAACTAGTGGAAGATCAATTTTCTAAAGCCTTAACTACATCTAGAACTGACTTACTTAGAACTCGTGCCAAAGCTGAGAAGAAATTGTTTCCATTTGTAACAACATTTAATCCAAATTTACCTGATGTTGGTCGCATCATCAGAAAACACCTAGGTATTTTGGAATCCAACCCCAAATTAAAAGAATTTTTTCCGCCAAATTCCATCATAGCCTCTTTTCGAAGATCTAAAAACCTTAAGGAGTTGTTAGCGCCATCTCGTTATGGCTCTAACACTAAGGTTGAAGAGGTTGTTGAGGTTAAGGGTTGCTTTAAATGCAAAAGAACAAGATGTGATCTCTGTCGCAACTACCTTGTTGAATCAAATTCTTTCCAAAGTTTTCAAACAGGCAAGAGCTATAAGATACGATTGAAACTTTCCTGTGATTCAAAAAATGTCATTTATTTGGCTTCGTGTAAGAAATGTAACTTACAATACATTGGCTCTACAACAACAGATTTTAGAGTTAGATTTCGCAACCACAAGTCTGCTATGCTGACCAAGAAAAAGACTTGTGAGGTAGCGGTGCATTTCAACAGAACACCGCACGACTTAAACGACTTTTCTTTCCAGTGTATTGATCAAGTGCAGATAAATGCAAACAATACAAGTAACATCGAAAAGCTTTTAATCACTAAAGAGGCATATTGGAGTGCACAGTTGTTCTCTCTGGCACCTTTTGGCTTGAATAAACGTCAGGAATTCCACTCGAAAAAAAGAATAAACTACAATTAGCGCAAAAATAACTTGCAAATTTGGCGGTTATCTTAGTTCAGGTGTTCAAAGGCCCTGACCTTGGATCTTGTTAGCTTTGTTAGCGCTAGGTTTTCTCAGGGGCCCCCATCGGGGAATTTATTACATTATTGTTGTTTAAGGGCCCTGTTTAGGGCGCCTGTTGTGCCTTGCCGCGGCATAGTTTCAAGGGCTTTGTTTGGGGATTTTGGGACCACCTTTTTTGAACATGGAATATTTTACACGCGGGTCCCTTCACACTTTCGGCTGACTCGACGAATCGCGTTACTTTTTTGATATTAATCTTATTTGTATTATATTCGATTATTTATTCTTATTTGGTTTGTGTCTTTTGAGTTTTGTACCGCATTGTCATAGTATCTCGCTTAGTAATCACCGATTGTTTATCATTGGTTAATTTTTTCGTTTTCATGTGTTACCACGCCCTGTTATGTAATCATCTTTGTAATATTATGTCATTTTTTATACTGTAAACTTATTTAAGGTTATTGTAATTTATTATTCACTTGCACTGCAACTGATGAAGGTCTTTGACCGAAACGTTTATTTTTATTAAATTTTTAAACTTTTTTTTAGATTACTGTATATATATTTTTTTTTCGCTCGAAGTTGTCCGTCCTCGTTTTCCACAATTGCCTATATATATATATATATATATATATATATATATATATATATATATATATATATAAATGTCTTTCATCAGTAAGTAAGTAAGTAAGTAAAATGTCTTTCATCAGGGGAAACAAAGCGTACTTACTTCAAATGGACTACGGGAAGCTTCCTGTGTATTGTCACATGACAAGCTCTGGTCTTGGTGCATGTGGTGGTGGTGGATGGACGCTGGTCATGAAAATTGATGGAACTAAGGTACCATGTCTCCAGATTAGATTAACCAGTAGTAATTTACTTAAATGCGCGTGAACACTAATAACATCTAACATTTACCATTCAAGCCAAATCCCAAAACTGCCGCTGTGGTCTGAAAAATTCTGAAAGACTTAAAAATTACCATGCATTCTGTATTTAACTTATTCTTACACAAACTATCCTTTCTGCTTCGTTTTTCAGCCAACCTTTCATTACGATTCCAAACTCTGGAGTAACAAGGCCGATTTCAACCTTCCAGGAGGAAAGACTGGGCTTGACCATCACGAGACCAAGCTACCGACCTACTGGAATACACGCTTCTCAAAAATCTGCCTCGGCATGAGAATCGGTCATCAGATCAGGTTCATTGTCATCAACAAGCATGCTAACTCTCTGTACTCACTGATAGCTGATGGACAATACCGTGCCACCTCACTAGGTCGTAACACATGGAAGTCGCTGGTAGGCTCGCAGGCTTCCTTGCAGTCCAACTGTAACAAGGAAGGATTCAATGCAGTTGGAAGTGACTACCCACATTCCAGAGCAAGAATCGGTATCCTTGGCAACAATGAAAATCACTGCGGTAACTGTGATTCCAGAGTTGGCTTTGGCACAGGAGGGCACCATGATAACTCCAACACTTGTGGAAACGAAGCTAAGTTTCATGGAGATAATGGGGACAAACACATCAAAGCCATGGGGTACATCTTTGTTCAATGACGTTCGTAACTTTGTATTTCGTGTTTCTAATTAAAAGCAAATTACACAATAACGAATTGTCACTAACATTAAAAAATCTGGAAAGCATGTAGTAAAGCTGTAAAATGAATAGAAGTGGTGATGGGACAAAGTGACTCAGTGGTGTCTTAATTAAGGCGCAATGTTTCGAGCATGATTGTTCTCAAGTACCACGGTTAAAACGCAGGGATTCTTCTTTTGGCAGGCAAATTTACCACACCGCAAGGAATTTTTCTGAGGATCCTAACCAGTTGATTTACAAGTAGTTGCGACATTTGCCAAACTAATCACAGCTCAGAGTCAGTATGGAATCAAATAGAATTCGATGTCCCTAACATTCCAGTTCACATAGAGAAGCTTTGCTCCCCTTTTAATTTACAACTAGACCTCGTCAGATCTTGAAACAGGCCGCTAAAGTGATACTTTCCTAGACAGATTCCATGGATGAAGGTGATACTGCTGTCTCGTTATGTTCTACATTTGATAAAAGGTCTAATTCAGAGAGTAACAGGGCCTAAGATCGGATCGCGATACCATGATCTCAAAACTTGCAAAGAACTAGATATTATAGTTCGTTTTTATACACGAGGATAAAAGGCTGAGTTTTTCAGATTAGATTCACCTAAAAACGACGTCCTCTACAAAGTAAGTGGGAGAAATTACAGGGAACATTATTCATTTAATCTGGTTCTGGGATCGCATGCAAGCTTTTAATTTGGGAAAATCTTTGCCTCGCTGTTTTTAAGTCTCAACAGGTTGCCCTTTCTCCACCTCTCTGCTTTGGTTTTGTGTATTATTCATCAGACCTTCATCTTCGTCATTCACTTCTTATAGCTAGACAACACATGTATAGATACAGAATGAGAATGACCTTACCCAAAGTGCAGGTTTATTGAGAAACAGATAGCTGTCGAGATTTATCAAATAAATAAATTCATAAAGAAATCAAATAATGTTTTATAAAAAAAACGAGCGGTAAAACACAGGCTGCGAGTTTTTTTGAACAGCTTCAAAAACGTTTGTGGTAGATCTACTCATTTGTAGAATAATCCTTAAGTTTATTATTATTTTTCTGTAGAAAATCGGCTGCAAAATCTAGCCGCGTCTTTATCAAATTTAAGACACTCATTAAGCATTCATTTCTTCTATACACCCCTCAAATCGGGTTAAGGACTTGGGCGCGAAAATCTTCTATTGCAGAGATTCTTTGTTGCAATTTTGACTGCGGTAAGATGACGAGTTACTTGTGTCACAGTTGTTTGAAAACTTGGGGGTCACCGACTTAGTTACTGGGATAACGGGTTTGAAAGCAATGCGCTCTTGCACGATTTAGGTATTGGCCCAGGAAACTCAGCATGGCTTACAGCTGGGGTTTTCGTTAACAATATTGAAGATGAGTCAACAGAGGAAACATATCTGGTCATAATTTGTGCAACTGTCTTTAGAGCCTGTAATAAAACTTGACCCGTATGTATCATGAGCGTCTGTTTGCAATTTACTGACACAGCAAGTTAATCTATGAAACCAATGACTAAAATCAACCAGTTAGATAGCTCCATTGGTGTTCAATATTTTCTAATTGTTAAATCGAGCAATAATCCGAAAAATTCCGTGAGGCCATGCACTTTCAAATGTAGTTGTTGTTGTTGTTGTTTTTTTTTTGTAGTTTTACAAAACGAAATTCTTTAGTTCGGTGTTTCGTAATTCTTGTCAGAGTAATTGAACGATTGTTTGTGAGAATCAGTCTATTTAGTTCAGTTTGCAAATTTAGTAACCTTCACCGTGTTTTCCACAAGATCGATACAGCTGCTGGTTTGCACATTTAAAAAGAAGGTTAGAAGGCATGGAGATTTTGGGAAAACCTGTGTTTAAACACTACTAAGGATCTGGCATATGGAGGCGGGGAACCCCAGGGAGGTGAAGTTCCTCACCAACCCGTGATAAAGAAATACTTGTCTTCAGATGCAACCCCGGAGACGCGGGGTGAGGTCCAAACTGAAAACACGCTGTCGCTAAGCACGCAAATAAACAAAGAACTATCTTTTGTTTTCTTCGTTTGTTCCGATGAAGCTGCTTTTTGCTTCAATGTCGTTGTTGAGGGAAAAATTCAGTTTGATTGCGCTGATTAGCCTGACTATCCGATTCCACGCTTAAACTGTAGCCAGCACTGTCAATTTCATTAGCGTTCTGGTGGTTTTGGAGGTGAAATCGTCTAAATAACTGGCCACGCTCTGTAAGGCCAGGGAAGCTTTTTTCATTCAAAAAGGCAGAACAATTGATCCTGATGGTCTGAACATCCGTGACGAAACATATTAATTGTTTCCCTTTATTATGTTCTTTATTATGTTCTTTTGTTTTACCGTACGCTTATCTTCAATTTACACTATCCATAAGTTTTACGTATTCTGGTATTACGAAAATATGTACAATAAAACACGTCCCAATGTAAAATTCTCATTGTGCCTGAAGAAGGCTGGTTTGGCCAGCCGAAATATAGTACACCTTCAAAAAATCATTCTACGTTGTGTCGGTTTCTGCTTTTGTATTCTTCATTTTATATGTAAGTCGATTAGATCACTATTGATCCAACGTATACCAGCAGGATCATCGTTCCGGTTGCTTGCTTAAACACTCTATTGGCAAAGGTCTCTACATGCTGTTTAGGCGATAGTGAGAGACAAATTACTCCAGAAAAGAATAACTTTCTATGGCAATGAACAGTTGCTTTACTACCGCAAGGAACTTCGATTTGAATAACAAACGGAAGAAGAAGAAAGATCTGATCGAGAAATTATCGTCATTTGGAAAGTGTCCTGATTTGTTCGACAAAAAAGTTAGGCAAATTACCGTTTCGTTTAGCTTTTCCACAGCGCTGAAGCTAACGTACAGAAATTCCTCCAACATCAACAGACTGGAAAGGTTTGGGGAAACATAAGGAAGTAGGCGTGCCTGCTGTCACAGACAGAGTTAAAAAAGTTTACAAGAAAGCGAAATACGTTGGAGCGAAAAAGCAAAATCGTAAGGCTTAAGCCCTGATCAAACGGACTCGCGAGCGGTCGCAAGTAGCCGCAAGTTGAACTTGCGTAGAGACTTGCGTTGCAAGTTTCCTCGCAAGTACACAGAAGTCGCAAAAAACCCATTTTAAGGTAGACATATCCCGTATTTCAGTGGCTGATAATGGGTTAATGGACGTCACTCAACTTGCGTCGACTTGGGTTGGGTGGCCAAACGGTAAAAAACTTGCGTCGACTTGCGTGCAAATTTGATCTTGACCAAAGTGAGCGCAAGCCATCGCAAGTCAGCGCAAGTGCACGCAAGGCCTGGCCAAACGGAGTCGCAAGTAGACGCAAGTTGAGAACTTGCGTCTACTTGCGACTCCGTTTGGCCAGGGCTTTATATTTTCCCAGCGCCGAACGGTTTCAGTGAAAATTGTAAAGGCCGGGAACAATCCTCCGATGATATATCAATAGTTTTTAGCTGGATAACATTAGGAAAGACAGAAAATCAATTTATTAAATAAAATGCACTCTAATGGAGCAAGCAAAACTGACTAAAAATTTATGCTTTAGCTAATGCGTTATTTTATTAATATGCCATCTTGAAGTTGACATTTTGTTGCCTTTTTGTGCTATGTTCCATCTGTATAAGCTAAACCTGAAAGAAAACCACTAAATACATAAAACGCACTTTAGTAGCCAAACTATACAAATCAACCATGTCTGATAATTTTAAGCTTGGCATGATAATGTGGGAAGTTGTGATTGATGGAACTAGATGACAGGGGAAGATGTCGTGTGTCGATCATTCACAGCACCCTCTTGCATAAAACCAGCGCACGATGGAAAACACAGTCATAACGATTTATTACTGCGTCGGTACTAAAGTCGTTTTGAAGCTCGTGAACTTATCACTAGAGACAATGCGCTCCATTTTGGTATGTCTTTCACTGTTATCCGTTTTGGTAGCGGTTACAAGCATAGCTGTCGATGGCGATTCAAACTGCAAAGTAGCGACTCTGGTGACAACAATGGAGACAACCTTGGCACAGCTCAAGTCCGAAATAAAGGAGAATTGTTGTCAAAGTAATAAAACTGGTAGCAATTTCCTGGTAAATTTTTTTGTCCCATTTGTTTTTACATCTCAATGTATGTTGTTGTATACTTTTTTGGGCAGGTCAGTCATATTCCTAGTGCAAGGAAGTTTACACGAATCACAAGTGAGTGATACCATGCAAATTTTCTGTAACATTAGCTATCATAGTTTTGCATAAGATCATAACTTAGAGATAGCCAAACAATTGCAAATTACCCAAAAAGTGTGTTTACAATGTCACCCCAAAACAAAGAGGGTAAAACTACTTGCAGCAGCAGATGAACTAACTCTTCGAAATCATATTTTGGTGTCATTTTTTTTCTTTTGCTAAAAATACTTGTTTTACCATCAGAGAAAACAAAGCATACCTAATTCAAACGGATTCTGAAAACATTCCTGTGTACTGTCACGTGACAAACTCTGGTCTTGGAGCATGCGGAGGAGGTGGGTGGACGCTGGTCATGAAAATTAATGTCGAGGAAAAGGTTGTTGTTATTCATCGTGGTAGAGGCAATAATAAAGTGTATTATCGTTTGTCTCACGATGTAGTCACTTGAGATGTAGATCGCGACGTTTCGACTGCTTACTGCTAGTCTTCTTCAGGCGATACTGGTGTAAGTGTCGTGCGGTCAGCCAGGCCTGCGTCGTTCTCCATTTTTTGTAGCGCTGCTTTATCGGCTTTATTGATCGAGATCCTCACTGGTACACACGTAGGGTCACATCAAGGAGCTATTCACATAAGACTTCACCCTAATAACATCAACAGGGATGGTGGAATTGAAATTCCTGAAGCATGGATGCCCACGATCAAAAAACACAACAACAGGAGAACAGTGCAACAGCGGACCACTGAGGGAACAGCTACTCGTCGGAACAATGGAACAATAGGAGGATCGAAATGCACCAATCACAGCCGACCTTTGTGATATAAATGATACCGTGCAATCAGTCGACTTTATCGCCTCGTGATCTACATCTCAAGTGACTACATCGTGAAACAAACGATAATACACTTTATTATTATGAAAATTAATGGCACTAAGGTACCATTGCTTTCTCTCTATTAGATCAATCATTAATATCTGATATAATTACGTGTAAATGCAAATAACAGTGGAGAGACACAAGGCTAAAGAAGACTGATGGCAACGTTCGGTTGACGCGCACCTCTTTAAAGCTTCTATTTTGATTCGTTCAGGTTAACCTTCACCTGTATTGTTCTTAGGGCTATGGGCATGCCGGTTTGTTCTGTTTAGCTATTGTTTCGTTTGGCCAATTATACAAATCTTTGTAAACGGTGCAGGTCATTCAGGGAAGCTTCGACTCTCAGTCTTCGTCCGGCGACGAAGATTAACTCCAGTTTTTGTTTTATTCAGTCACATCTCATATCTAAGAATGGTCTGATCTGATCATACTTTCTCTCTTTAACCTACACTGCGTGAAAGCCAAAATATTCTGGAGTATTCTAGACTCGAATATGTGATTGTGACGCAATAGAATCCTAGAGTATTCAAGCCGCACACAACACGTGACGTACACCTGGAATATTCGTGTCGAATATGGTGGAATACGCTCCGTTCATAATCGTTCGAGGATTTTCGTTAAAGTATACCACACATCTGTCGTAATCCTAGAGTATGATGGCGAACCCTTTGTAAAAAGAACCTTATAAAAGAAGGTAACAGTTCGGGTGCATAGCATTCTCCTGGAAGCAAAATTTAGACTATGAATTCAAAGTATATGCGATCTGCGCGTGTATACTTTTATCCTGGAGTACGTGATCTTGACGCCAAAGTTATAGAATTCTAGAGTATTCATGGCGTGTACAACCGTGACGTGGACCTGGAAAATTCTTATCGAATATGGGCATACGCAGGAGCAGGATCGTGTATTCGTTTGTTGACCAGAACAATTGTACTTTTTTGGTTCATGTTGTCGGCGCAGCGCATGTGTTTTGCTTGAGTCAAGAAATTTACACGCTTTGTTGTAACTTCGAATCCCACTCATTCGGTTTTGACCGACGTTTTCGGGATAATCACTACAAAGCGATTTCTCTTTGTATGACCCGTCTCGTCTGAAATGGTTAACACAGCTCGAAACCACAAATTGGACACTACGGGATACGTAAAGTTCCGCAAAGTTAAACTGACTAGAGACACGTAAAGCTGCGCAAAGTTTGGTTAGTAAGAGGAATCAAGTTCGTTTCGGAGAAGTTTTGGTGTATTCAGTGGAGAAAGTTCCGAGACCTTCAGACAAATATCTTTTCTCTGTGGGACGGGTTTAACTCCGGAGCCCGCAGGACAACGAAACTCCTAAATAACGGCCCAATAGCTTCCTCAGTCGACTCCCTGCCATCATATCAACATTGCATTACGCTTGAACAAGAAATCACAAAATGTATTACGGAAAACACTTTAATCAGATTTTTTCCTCGAGGTTAATTTTGAAACGACATTGACGTTAAATGTGTTTCGAAACGACTTGTAACGAAATGAGAGAAACGACCTACATCAGCATTCTGAGTGTCCGACCTTCAACAAGCACGGATCAGCGGTTTTCCACATTAGATACCAGGTTCTCTCGGTTCTCGCGCCATTTTTTTGGCGTCCTTTTTGAAAGGTGTGAAATGTTGAAGCTTGCACCGATCTCTTGGTCCTTTTTCACCGTTTAAAAACTCTACTTTGGCGGACAAAATTCAGTTTATCTTCACTTCTTTACTGTGCAGGATTTCAAGCAGTTTTTGGTGACATACAGCTGGTGAAAACATCGATACATACGGAGGTACGAGTCAACAACAACACGTAAAACGTAAGCCATTGTTGTCTTCCCGGGTTGTCTTGTACGTACGAGTAAGTTAAGCTTGAGTTTCCAGGGTAAAGTTCAGTTGTAATGTTTGCTTAAGATGTATGGAATTGTCTCTGGTTGTAAATGTTTCTTTATCAAGCAGAAGTTATACATTGGAAGTAAATGTAACCTTGATTTCAAGAGGGACAGCTATGGGAATGATGGTGAATTAAACCATTAAATCAAACTACTGTGTAAAATTTACTGATTGATTTATTATGATATTTTTCTTAGTACTGCAAGCTTGATTTGAGGTTTCCCAGTGTGGATTTACACATAAACTTAACTAACCTTTCATGCGTATTGTATTTTAATCATAGGATGAAGTAAAATTGGTAATGCCTTACATGTATGTATAATCCCTGGCCTCCTTATTTGAAGAAAAAAAGGAAAACCTGTGAGGAAGAACCCTGGTTTACAAGATACATGTATGTATTAATGACTATTTAGGGGGCCATGGAGACTTTTTAAGATTTATTTTTGTAAGAGCTTTTGAAAAATTATATTGGCAAGTAAATTTTGGCATTTCACTAGTCAGTCTCTGTATATTTTATATATAAACAAGGTGATTTGCATATCTGTCTTCAGAGTGCTCAGTAGTAAACTAGAGCGTGATTATAACAGATGACGAACTGAGCAACTGTAGATCTGACTTGACATTTTATTACTATTTAGTTTCGTAGTACACAACTTGTGTGCAGCACTCATGAGATAAAATTGCCAAATGTGAATTTACATCATTACACTGATTTGAAATACACATGCAACCATTGGAAATATGATAGCTACAATAAGTGAACGCTTTTACAAAAAAAAGGAAAATTGGAAGTTATAGATAAACACTGTTACTATTGTGTAACAACAGAAGCTTTAAAAATTAAAATTTAGCATTTTTCCTGAAGAATTTGTTTGCATGTCTACATGAAGTTATCAGTTCATTCCATTTATTCAGAGAGGCTAACTCAGGTTTACAAAGGTACTTCTCCCAGAGGCATAGGTTACATTGATTTGAAGTGGGGTTATATGGGGCAGCTTGCTTTAAAATCTTTCAAGTGACTTTGAACTTTGATTTATTGTCAAAGTCACTTGGGGGCTGCCCCATGTAACCCGTAACCCCACTTCAAATCAATGTAACCTACGCCTCTGGGAGAAGTACTTTATTATTTGTAAACCTGAGTTAGCCTCTCTGAACAAACAGAATGAACTGATTAGATAACTTCATGTAGACATGCAAACAAATTCCTCCTGAAAAATGTCAAATGTTAAATTTTAAATTTTAAATCTTCTCTTGTATTTCAATAATAACAGAGTTTATTCCTAATTTCCAACTTTCCTTTGTTTTGTAAAAGCATTCGCTTATTGTAGCTATCACATTTCCAATGGTCGCTTGTGTATTTCAAATCAGTGTAATGATGTAAATTCCCATTTGGCAATTTTAGCCGATGAGTACTGCACACAAGTTGTGTAGTACGAAACTAAATAGTAATAAAATGTCAAGTCAAATCTACATTTGATCAGTTCGTCATCTGTTATTTTATATATACATTACATTAAGGTACATGTAAACCCTTTTTCATTGATGACCACTACAAATTTCAAGACAATTTGTTATAGTAATGTCAAACTACAGTGAAACTTTCATATAATGAAGTGCCAAGGAATTGGCAAAGTATGGTCACTATAACAGGGTTTTGTATCAAGGTTCTTTTCCTTATAGTCTACTATTACTGGGGCCATGAAAATCATTCGTTATACTGAGGACCTCGTTATATAGAGGCTCATTAAATCGAGGTTCCACTGTACTAACCATATTCCTTCCAAAGGTAAATATTGAAAATTGAGTTTTATTACTCATTTAGGTTATTAGCCTAAGGAGGAATTTGTTTGCATGTCTACATGAAGTTATCTAATCAGTTCATTCTGTTTGTTCAGAGTGACTATTAGCCACTCATTTCAGGTTAAGAGCTGAAAATTCAGAACAATATTGAATTTGATACTCAAATTTTGATTGGATTAATTAATGCATAAAAAGTTTGCACCATATCTAGCAAAAAATGAAAGGCTTCTAGAGCTCGCCTACCTTTGTCAGTGCAAAATGAAACATAATCTGTAACCTTGAACATTGTTGCTTGAATTGTTTTAATGTGTTTAAGCCCACAAACTCTGGCCCTCGCATCCTTTCATACTTTGTTTGCACTGTAAACTTGATTAATGTGCAACACAACTCTCTCTTCTCTCAAAGGCATCTTAAGTATGTTTTTGCATGCACTAGAAACCCAGGTGCTTATAGTGTAGCTTTCCAAATGTGACTGTAAAACTTTTTGGTCATCAATCCTGTCAACACTTAGTGTTGATCTCAGGTCTTGGTTTGAATTTTCAGCTCTTTGTCTTGAGGTTACCCTATATCTTTGCACCCACACCATTTAGCATGTCTAATTAAGGCCAATAAAGCTGGCTATCAATCTACACGTACATGTATACCAAGAATTTGGAAATAAAATGCATTGTCAAATTTTTCAGGGTTTCTCTATGCGAGCATCCAAATCACTTAAATTTGAAAGCTAAGTCAAAGTGAGTCGGCCTCAAATTTTGGACAGTAGCTAGTTTATCATCCACGTCTGTTAATTTTTATTTCGAAATATTTTTTCTCTGAGAGTGATTTTTGAATGATCACTCCACCATTCTTTAATCCTGTTTTGGAAATGTTCTGTAACTTTTTACTGCGATTGAATATGGCAACACACAGGCAATTTTTTTAGTGTTTTGCGTCCAGAAACTGAGAAACAAATTAAATTAACAAGAAACAAAGTTCACTTTGACTTGTACATGTAGCTTTCAAAATGTGATAATAATACCGGTAATAATGATTTGGACACCAACACTAAAATGTCTAGAAAAATTTGACAATTCATTTTATTTGAAAGTCCTTGGTATAGTTTGATGGCCAGCTCTTTAAGATTTAATTTGATATGGGGTTTACATACAATGTCTACAGATAAAATCGGATGCACTACATCCCTTTGGTGTGAGACACCTCTAAAGGTATATGGTAATGTTAAGAGGGTTCCAATATTTATTGTTGAACCAAATAATAATGATGTTAGAGTGGTTTTCAATTGAGTGTCGTAAAACCAAAACCAAAACCAATTACTTACCAATTAGACTTCTCAGCTAATCTCGAACTGTAGTAAAACCAAAACGAAAACCAAAGTAATTGTCTAATTACTCTCGACACTCAACTGAAAACCGCTCTAAATATGCAAAGCAGCAATTCATTAATTCATCTCTAATTCTCTTTCGTAACATAGCAGCATCTAGTTCTAAAGTTTGCATACAAAATGTAAGTGTTCTTTTAGACTGCTTCTCAGATGGTTCCGAACTTCTGCTTTTTCATAATATAGCAGCATCTAGTTAGAAAGTTGCATGCAAAATGTTATAGAAGTGGTTTTTTAGACTTTGCTTCTCAAATGCTTCATTATGCCTTTTCATAACACAGCAGCATCTAGTTATAAAGTTTGCAAAAAAAAATGTTATAGTGTTTTTTAAAGACTTTGCTTCTCAGATGGTTATGCTTTTTCATAACAAAGCAGCATCTAGATATAAAGTAAATGCATACAAAATGTTATAGTATTTTTTTAGGTTTTGCTTCTCAGATGGTTCCTTATACTTTTTCATAACATAGGGTCTTGGCAATGTAAATTCTTCCATAGTTTGATGAAAATAAACATACACGAACAAGTAACATAAGTTTTATTAATTCAGTATTAATAAAGTATTATTTGAAATGAAATGAAGATGTCATAACGGCAGTTGTTTACTTTTTGTTGGGATAACATCCATATTGTCCTGGTAATTTTCTTTCTTTTGGGTGGGTTTTGTTAGGAATCCAAAGGAATTTAAAAGTGTGTTACACTCGGCAGTTTGAACACAGTTTGGGGGATATACAAGCTTTGGTATGGGTCCTCAGTTGGCGTCAGTATTCAATCACGAATACGTTTCATACTTTACATGAGTCTCGTGTTCCAGTCGAACAGGAGACATGAATTGAAGTGTGTCGTTTAGAATACCTTAAAACCTCACGTATGCCTCAGTATTCGAACATGAACACGTTTCATACTTCGCATGAGTCTCGTGTTCCAGTCGAACACCACAGAACACTTGAAGTGTGTCGTGGAGAATACCTTAAAACCTCACGTATGCCTCAGTATTCAAACATGAACACGTTTCGTACTTCGCGTGAGTCTCGTGTCCCAGTCGAACACCACAGAACACTTGAAGCGTGTCGTTTATAATACCCTAAAACCTCACGTATGCCTTAGTATTCAAACATGAACGCGTTTCATATTTCGCATGAGTGTCGTGTTCCAGTCGAACACAACAGAACACTTGAAGTGTATCGTTTAAAATACCTTAAAACCTCACGTATGCCTCAGTATTCAAACATGAACACGTTTGATACTTCGCATGAGTCTCATGTTGCAGTCGAACACCACAGAACACTTGAAGTGTATCGTTTGGAATACCTTAAAACCTCACGTATGCTTCAGTATTTAAACATGAAAACATTTCATACTTCGCATGAGTCTCGTGTTCCAGTCGGACGCTTCGGAACACTAGCTAGCGTGTTGTCTGAATGAACTACGCGGTAGCGTATATTACCTGCATAAAACCCGTTCTTGACGACGCAATACATCTTTGGCTGTGAAAAATGTGACACAACTTTTGTATTCATAGCGTGCGATTCTCGAAAATTAGAGCATACTTGACGTATTCATTAGTATTCGAAGACGTTCACGTCAGAAGTGGCGTCGTGCATCGCGTTTTCCAGTCGCAAACTCTCGAACAACTGAGAGTATTCGAAAATGTTCGAGTCATAAATGATCGCTATATCTTCGAAGAACATCTAATGCAACATTAATCTACCAAAACGTGGCCCGTATGATTTATCGAACACTTCGAGTCATTCACGAGTATTAAATTTGAATACGGAAAAACAGGCCGGATTCCTCTAGAATATTCCAGGTGTATTTCGAGTCAGCCGTAATCGAATACGTCAGAACATTGCGGCATACGCGGCGTGAGCCGATCCGTATTCGAGCGAATTCGGGCCCGAATATTTGGCTTTTCGCGCAGTGCTATTATTTTGCCAAATGCTGTTTTGTTTCTTCTTTAGCCAACCTTTCATTACGACTCCAATCTCTGGAGCAACAAGGCCGCCTTCAACATTTCAGGAGGAAAAACTGGGCTTGATGATCAGGAGAACAAACTTCCGACCTACTGGAGCACGCCTTTCAACAAGATTTGTCTCGGTATGAGGATCAGCCAAGATACCAACTTCATTGTTATCAACCAGACCGCTAACTCTCTATACTCTATACTATGCATGTTTATTTTTCCTGCTTCTTGTTAAGGGAAAATTGGTTAACAACGAATTGTTAAGAAATTTTTAACTGCAAACCAGGAAGAAGCATGTAGTACAGTTGTTGTGAAATAAATAAAAGTGGTGATGGGACTAATTAAGTGAGTTAGTCGTGTCTTTAGGCACAATTTTGTGCGAGAAATGGTTAACCAACTCTTGATTTTCCTTTTGGCAGACAAATTTACTGCAAGTAAAGTTCTTTAAGGATCTTAACAACCAGTTCATTTACAAATTATTGCTGCAATTATGAAAAATGATCACAGCTCAGAGTCAGCGTGGAATTAAATCTGTGATCTTCACGCCCCTGCCAACGCGAACTAAGATTCTGCCTAAGCTGGTGGAGCTAAGGTCTCAAAACTCTCAACTTATTTGATGGATGCATGCTGTTTGTGATGTTGGTCGCGAAAAATATGGCAGAGGATTGTGGCTCACACTCCCTTAAGCAAGAATGAAGTGGAAAATGAGATTATTTGGAATAATAAACTTGTTACAATTGCAGGAAAGTCAGTATTCTATCGATCGTGGTGAAGCCGGTATTAAATACATAAAAGATCTGATAACTGAGGATGGAAATCTAACGACATTTAATGTTTTCCAGCATACCTTCGGCATTAAAACACACTTTTTGCAGTACCTAGGGCTTTTAAACGCTATTTCCACGAGCTGAAAAAAGAAACTCAAGAATAGCTACAAGGAGAATGAAACTAACGACTGCGAAGATAAGATTATTGATACACAAAATATCTCAAGTAAGACGCTTAGACAAAATAAAAAGACAAAAAAGACAAAAAAGATTTTTGAGAAGCTCACCTCAGCGGAAAAGCTTGAAAAGGCAGGTTTTTCTGCGGATAAAATTTCGCATATTTATGAGCTTCCTTTCAAACTAACTCTTGATGTCAGAAGGTCAGCTTTACAATTTAAGGTTAACCACAACATTCTGTGCACAAAAAGTAGACTCTTTAGGGATATGATAACAGAGAAGGACAAATGTTACCTTTGCAGTGGCAGTCAAACACTGACCCATCTCTTTGTTGAATGTGATTTTAATTAGTAAGGTATTTTGGATCGATTTTACTTCTTGGTGGAGTTGTAAATATAACACGCAAACCAAACTCCAACAGCATGATATTCTATATGCTTTTCATCCCGGAAAACAGTCTTTTTAGGCATTAACTACTGTTTGATTGTGACTAGAAATTACTAGAAACACATTCAGCCAAAATTGGTTATATGAGGGTACATCTGTTGACGTCTAATTAATGAATTTTCACCTGTTTATAAACTAACCAGCCACGACACTAGACAGGTCTTTGTCTAAATTACCAATGATAATCGAAACGTTATCAGCCAAATGATAATTAGTAGGGACTTTAAGATATGGTACGGCTAGGCTATAGTACGGGGGCAAATAGTAAAGATAACTTCCGGTGATGTCATGACACGCGTACCAGTGCTGCTTTCCCGCCGTAGCCTTGCTTTCTACAACGGGAAAGTGCCTGGTTTCACGTACTCTTCACTACGTGAGTAGAAGCCTGCTGTTTACGTCTCATTTTAACGCTTTTTTCACTGTTTGAACAGCCTAGTTTGAAGTTAAAGTTCTCAATCATAACAATCAGTTCCAAGATCATTGTTTCTTTTCGTTTGTACAGAAAATCTGAACGATTTTAATACCTACCGCGAGATGATCAATTCAGTCATATTAGTATCGGGCCGAACAGCCGTTGGCGTAGATAAGAAAGCTTTGTATGTTCTAATCTGAGCTATAACTGTTTATCACTGTTCAAAATGTATTTTATTATAATCGAAAGTTTTGTATTTTCGGGCTTATCACGTAATCGTTGTACGAACAACCTGTCCGTGTTGAAATCGAGCTCTTTTATATCAGAGTTTATGTTTTTTTGTGTGGTTGGAATTACAGGCGGTTCTATCAAGTTCTAAAAGGCAAACCTGAGTTCTGGGAAATGTAAGACGGATACAGGAAAACGACATCATTGTCATTAATCAAGCCTATTTCGTATGAAAGTAGAATAATCTCTGGTTTCCTTGAAAGTAGTCATTTTTGTAAAGACACGTAGAGACTACACATACCGTTGCCGTACAGAAAAATCTTATTCATTTGAGTTTGGCGGGTAAAACACCGTTGTCAACTTAGTCCCTCACGGCTAAAGTAGCCGTAATAACGCCTCGCCGTAGCGTATCTTAAAGTCCCTATTGGCTAAGTAAAACCTACGAAAGCGGAAACTTATTAATTGACACTGATCTGTTTGAAACTCGAAACCATAAACGTATGGTTTTCTTCAATCTCAGCAGTTTACCGATTTTGCTCGCTTTAGGGATCGATCATGCCTACTGTTTTCCTTTTTTGTGTTTTCATCGTGCTGTCGTCTCTGATAACAAAGGCCAGTTGCTCTTCAGGTGAGATTCTAAAACTTTATAATGGCGTGATAATGTTAAACTCTAATGTTTGAAGAAAGGTTCTGGGTCCAGTACACTTTAAAGTAAAGTTATATAGAAATGGCAAAAGACAAATGTCTTTTCAGTGAGAGGATATTTTGTTTTGTCTTAATTGTGACGAAGCTTCAACGAGAGAAATTATCAATCCTTTATACTTCTCCCTCGCCGCGCTCCGTTAATCAGTCGTGTCATCAGAGCGTGAAGCCGGAGATGAAGTAAACTTAAGAGGAGCATTAACAGTCCTGTTCTTTTTGTTCAAAGAAACCTGCTAATTCAAGAGCAAGCCAAAAGTATAGCTGTCTTAAGGTTACCGTAAACCTTCGCGGGTGTCCTTAGCGAAAAAAAACTATTACCGCGCTGTCTTAAAGACAACCACTACAAATTATATATCAATGCAAAGGTTATAGAATGCTCTATTCGATAAAAATTGTTTTGCCTAAATTTTTTTTAATTATAAGGCGAGCGCGACCTAAAAGCGCGAAACGACCGACGTTCCATTGAGCGAATTTATCGGGTATCAAACTCGACCACATCAACAAAGCTAAGGGAAACTAAGGGAAGTCTTTAACTTGTAAGCGGTTGTGGAATAATAGCCCCATTGGAAGAATCCAGGCAGGTGAACGGGAACAAGTTAGAACTTCTTTGAATGTAGTTTTCATTGAAAAACGAGACTTGTTTTGCATACAGGTGACTTTGATCGATAGCGTCGATTGTCGAAGTTGCTTTAAATCATCACATTGTTCCTCCTGAAAAAGGCAAGATGCAGTTTAGCATAGAGACTGACACTTATTTAATTTTCCGATCCTACAGAAAGAAATGGTAGTGACGATCGATCCGTAGCACGAGAAAAGTCCATGAATTGTTGTAACCTTTCAAGAAAAAAAAAAAGAACATATGCTTGTGGTTTTCATTTGCGAAACAGTTCCGTGACAATTTTTAACTCGTTGGAGAATAAATATTTTCCAGTTGCGCAGGCTCAACTCAGCCAATAATTGTCACCGTTAGCAGATAATATTTCGATCACCGATGGTAACTTATACAAAGAGCTGCTTCTAGTGTTGTGGCTGGTTAAATAAAACAACATAAATGTCTTTATAAACAAATGATAACCAATTTTATATAACCAATTTTAGTGAAAATGTGTTGTTAATATACAGTAAAGAAGTGCTTGAGGTGATAATTATAAATTTCTGTTCTTCAGCTTATCTCAATAGGCGAGAAGCAAAATGTAGCGCCACGTAATTGCCCCTTGACCAGACCTGAAAATACGAAGAAGTTGCATTTATCAGGACGTTTCTTAATACGGCTGATAGGCATTTTTATTCCCTTGTAGGTTTAGTTTTCGAGTCTGGCGAGGAAGACAGCTTCTGTTATTACACGAAATTCTTTCACAACGTTCTTTCAACGGTATAATAAAGTGCTTTAACTGTATTTTATTTTCGATCAAAATGCAAAAAGTGAAATGTTTAGCAGTAAATTTTAGGCTTGTTTTATATCCTTAGCTCGCTCAATATAGCTGTCAATGGAAAGCGGAAGTTTTCCTTATACAGGTGACTTCGATTGATAACGTCGGTTGTCGAAGTTGCCTCAGAGCATCACATGCGTCCTCTGTTCCTCCTCTGAACGGCCGGGACGCGTTTTAGTTTAGGTCGACACTTAATTTACCTTCTTCTAAGCCGAGAGAACAACAGTGTACAATACTAAAAGAGAGAGGTCCTCAATTTATTTTGCGGTAGTTACTTTGTAGTCTGAGAGCAAGGCTTGTTGGCAGACAAGTCACATTAGCTCCAAGCAAACAGAACATTGATTTGTGACATGGTACGCTCTGCCAAACGTATCTACGTTATTTTTGGCTCGTGAAAGCTGATAGAGTATTAAAAGAGGAGTCATTCGACCACATGACCAAGATTGTTTTATTAAGGTTACCGTAAACCTTCGCGGGTGTCCTTAGCGAAAAAAATATTACCGCGCTATCTTAAAGACAACCACTACAAATTATATATCAATGCAAAGGTTATAGAATGCTCTATTCGATAAAAATTGTTTTGCCTCAGTTTTTTTTAATCATAAGGCGAGCGCGACCTAAAAGCGCGAAACGACCGACGTTCCATTGAGCGAATTTATCGGGTATCAAACTCGACCGCATCAACAAAGCTACTGCATTATATTATTCACGAGGTATTAAGAGCCCCTGTCCATAAAAATGGAAAATGACTCGGCAAGGGTCGAAAATTCAATTTCGCTCATATTTTCATGGTAGATAGGCTAGGGCATGACAAAAACTACTGGATAGTTCTTTTTGGCAAAATATCCTTTTATTTCAAAGAAATATGCAAATTTACCAAATTCCGTTAAAATCGTCATTTGACGCACCATTTCATTACACAAGTTTGAGAGCCTCGCATGCAAAACCACGTCATTCTTCCGTCTTTAAAACACTCAAATATTTTTGTGCAATGTTTAAATGTGTACTGGGCTGATTTTAGCGAATGTTGCGTTGTCTTTTTGGGTGCAAAATAATTAAATTTCGAAGACATGTATTTCATTCACTTAAAAGTACTTCGTGGATATAATTAATTTTCACCATGTGCGAAACCTTCAAATGGATCAAGCTTCTGGTGGTTGAATCGCAGAAGGATGGTCTACAGATTCCTGTAAAAATTTCTTTGGGCAAATGATTGTGAGCGACGCGAGAGCTTTTCAAAGTACGTCAAAAATGCAAATATTTGACCATCCGTCGTCAAATTTCAATTTACGGGTTAGACGTATATTTTAGCATGCGCCACATGACTTGACCTATGTTAAGTTGCAATAGACACAGAGCTGATAATTTCGAAATGTTCTAACCTTATTTGTTGTAAAAGGCAGGTCCAAGGCCGATTTGACGTGTTTCTCTCACCATTCGTCGCACATAGAGCAGAAGTTTGCTTTTGTTTACATAACGTCCGATGTACATCGCCAACTGTCAACTTATTTAACGGTCGAATACCATGAATCTGTGACCCTCTTTGGACACATATGATCACCACTGCATCTAAGTCAAAAACGGCTAAGTCATTTGCAGATAGTTGCTTGCTTTCCACTACACCAAAATATTGCGTTTGAAGATCATGGTTTGATGGCTTGAATCCTTGCCTGCAGCGGTTCCTTGTTCGTCACGCAATGCTGTCATCCCATTTTAGGGGGTAGGGGTAGGACAATTTCTATCCTAATACGTAAGGCTCCGTAAGGCTTAGAATCACTGGGAGCACACAATCGTGTTGAGTAGGAAGAGATTGAATTAAGAAATGAAAAGAATGAATAGTTTACCATTGCCCCTGTTGTTATCTTTTACTGGACCACCGCTACCTATATGCCCTGCGTAATACTGTAACGCTAAACTCATAACTAGGTCTTTTCGCGCGATGCAATTATTTTTGGTTTACATGTAATACAATGGGCTACCCTCGGGGAAATGGATGGTGACCGCTTAATGGAGCTAGCCGCTTAAATAGAGGTTGGCGTACCTTGAATATTTAATTTTTCACTGTCGGGCTATAAATTTCTTGGTGAACATGGAGTCAATTCAAGACAATCATGATAGACGTGTGTTTGAATTATCACTCGTCATGCACCTTCAGTTTCAGACTCGTATCTGCCATCGCCCTTTCCAAAACAAAGTTCTTAAATTTTGGGTGGCCGCTTAACAGGGGTAAAGACAATAATGAAACCCTTTTCGGAATGACCAAATGGTGGCCGCGGAGGTAACCGGCCAATAGGTGTTTTATTTACAATATTTTACTAACGATAATTTTGGACTGTATTGACAACAGTCCACTATTTTCTGTTGCATACCAATGCCTCGCCACTAAGCAAACGAAATACGCCAAATAAAATGGCATGGCCAGGGCTATTTACTCACGTAATTACTAATTAAATTTAGTCTGTTTTTCTCACGAATTAGACACGTTGTGATTTCCTATTTTTATTTCAGCTAGTTCTTGTTTCATTGATCTATAATTTGTTTATCGCGATTTTCTTAAAATTCTAGTGAGTACAGGCAATAGCTTTATCAGCGGTTGTCTGAAACGTCAGAACGTACAGCAAACGTGATTTGGACCGACGCCACGTACACTATAGAACACGATTATATAAATATACACATATTATTATATATATGAACAAACATATGAACAATGATTAAATTGTTTCACTTATCCTGAGAGTACTCTATACAAAATAGATCAAAATGTGCAGCATATGCCGTGACAGCATTGCGTGACGCACAAATAACAGCTGTAAGATTGTGCTGCGCCGACACGCTTATCAGCAATAGTCAGCAATCGATCAAACGCAATATTTTGGCGAAGCGTAAAGCAAGCAACTATCTACAAATGACTCAGCCGTTTTATACTTAGATGCAGTGATGTTCATAAGCGTAGAAAGATGGTCACAGATTCATAGTATTCGACCAATAATAGGTTGATAGTAGGCGATGTACATCGGACGTTAACCTTGTGTAAACAAAAGCAAACTTCAGCTTTATATGCGACGAATGGTGAGAGATCGACTAGAAACACGTCAAATCGGCCTTGGACCTGCCTTTTACAACAAATAAGGTTAGAACATTTCGAAATTATCAGCTCTGTGTCTATTGCAACTTAACATAGGTCAAGTCATGTGGCGCATGCTAAAATATACGTCTAACCCGTAAATTGAAATTTGACGACGGATGGTCAAATATTTGCATTTTTGACGTACTTTGAAAAGCTCTCGCGTCGCTCACAATCATTTGCCCAAAGAAATTTTTACAGGAATCTGTAGACCATCCTTCTGCGATTCAACCACCAGAAGCTTGATCCATTTGAAGGTTTCGCACATGGTGAAAATTAATTACATCCACGAAGTACTCTTAAGTGAATGAAATACATGTCTTCGAAATTTAATTACTTTGCACCCAAAAAGACAACGCAACATTCCCTAAAATCAACCCAGTACACATTTAAACATTGCACAAAACTATTTGAGTGTTTTAAAGACGGAAGAGTGATGTGGTTTTGCATGCGGGGCTCTCAAACTTGTTTAATAAAATGGTGCGTCAAATGACGATTTTAACGGAATTTGGTAAATTTGCATATTTCTTTGAAATAAAAGGATATTTTGCCAAAAAAAACTATCCAGTAGTTTTTGTCATGCCCTAGCCTATCTACCATAAGAATATGAGCGAAATCGAATTTTCGACCCTTGCCGCGAAATTAAGAATTTGTCTGATTTTTACGGGCAGGCACTCTTAATAATCAAAACCGTGTGGGGGATTTGCGTTTTTCAAAATTGATCTCCTGCAATGGCCTTCGTCGTAAAACGTGTCGCTGTATTTTTGGACATCAAACTTGACAGAAATTTTCCAAAACAACCAATAGGAATATCGACAAACCCTCATACGGTTTTGATGATTGATGCCTCGCGGAGGAACAGAGGACGCATGTGATGCTCTGAGGCAACTTCGACAACCGACGTTATCAATCGAAGTCACCTGTATAAGGAAAACTTCCGCTTTCCATTGACAGCTATATTGAGCGAGCTAAGGATATAAAACAAGCCTAAAATTTACTGCTAAACATTTCACTTTTTGCATTTTGATCGAAAATAAAATACAGTTAAAGCACTTTATTATACCGTTGAAAGAACGTTGTGAAAGAATTTCGTGTAATAACAGAAGCTGTCTTCCTCGCCAGACTCGAAAACTAAACCTACAAGGGAATAAAAATGCCTATCAGCCGTATTAAGAAACGTCCTGATAAATGCAACTTCTTCGTATTTTCAGGTCTGGTCAAGGGGCAATTACGTGGCGCTACATTTTGCTTCTCGCCTATTGAGATAAGCTGAAGAACAGAAATTTATAATTATCACCTCAAGCACTTCTTTACTGTATATTAACAACACATTTTCACTAAAATTGGTTATATAAAATTGGTTATCATTTGTTTGTAAAGACATTTATGTTGTTTTATTTAACTAACCAGCCACAACACTAGAAGCGGCTCTTTGTATAAGTTACCATCGGTGATCGAAATATTATCTGCTAACGGTGACAATTATTGGCTGAGTTGAGCCTGCGTAACTGGAAAATATTTATTCTCCAACGAGTTAAAAATTGTCACGGAACTGTTTCGCAAATGAAAACCACAAGCATATGTTCTTTTTTTTTTCTTGAAAGGTTACAACAATTCATGGACTTTTCTCGTGCTACGGATCGATCGTCACTACCATTTCTTTCTGTAGGATCGGAAAATTAAATAAGTGTCAGTCTCTATGCTAAACTGCATCTTGCCTTTTTCAGGAGGAACAATGTGATGATTTAAAGCAACTTCGACAATCGACGCTATCGATCAAGGTCACCTGTATGCAAAACAAGTCTCGTTTTTCAATGAAAACTACATTCAAAGAAGTTCTAACTTGTTCCCGTTCACCTGCCTGGATTCTTCCAGTGGGGCTATTATTCCACAACCGCTTACAAGTTAAAGACTTCCCTTAGTTTCCATGTAACTTTTCTTTCGGCTCGGACGAACACGAAGTGCCAGGAAATTTAATTTAAACTGAATGTCTCGAAACGCGCCATAGCAAAAGTTGTTAAAGCGGCCAGCGCTTCGGGTATAATTAAAACACTCTGACAGACAAACAGACAAAGAGAGAGAAAGACAGATATACAATTGGGTGAAGTTTTAAAGCGAAGGATATCAGGCATCAATTCGGCCAAGTCGAATCATAATACCGTTAATTAACGACAATAACTTTTTTTGGCTATATTTTTACTAACTAACCGCAAAAAAAGGTATGTTTAATTTTGTAACCCAAAAAACAGTGAATCCCGCATAAATGAAAATAGCTAAAACTCACACGTACAAAACACACATTTTTAAATGGACGCAAAGTTAACACGGATGATTAAAATATTGTTACATGTTAACCAGGACATTTCATAGCAGTTATGATTTTTCACAATCCTTATGAAAAGAATTTAATATCGATCGATCAAGCTTTCTGCATCTCAAGGACCTTCCTTCTTCGACAACCAAGGGCAACCGGGTCCTCTTTTGTCCACCTAGTTATCTCTTAAAATAATTAAGTTCCATAGTTTGTTGTCAAGACCTAACTAATTCCTATTTTACCATGGTATGTTTTATAATTCAACAGGAAGATGGAGTTCTTTACATCCCTGAAAGCTTTACTAGGGTCTAAATTTTGATGATTGATAGACTAATTACTCAAGTAATTTGCGATTATAATAATCTTTACAATGGCGCGCAGGAGCTGATAGCATGCTTTTAGCAATAAAGCAAAGAACGTGATGTGAGCTCTAATTCGCTTGTTTGCTGGTAGTAAGGCTCATACATTATTGTTCTCTCCCCAGAAGAAAATCTCCTGCAACAAGATGTCAGTTCTCTCAGTCAAACTGTTAAAGAGCGTCAGTTTTCAAAGGACGAGTTCCATTACCTGAATGTGACTCGAGTTGGAACATCCACCGTGTACGACATCTTTGACTGCATTTTTGAATGCCTCAGCAATCCTAGGTGCTTTTCTTTTAACTTCGCTTCCTCCAAAGGAGAGGGTGGAAAACTTTGGTGCGATCTGTTGTCTTGTGATAAGTACAGAGACTTCAGAGAGTACAATGAAAACGTGACTTCGCATCACTTTTTCACTATGGTAAGACCTGGTTTCTGATATCCACATTTCTTTAACACATTGGTATTCCAACTTTACTCCAAATCATGAAACAAAGTTCCTTGTATAACCATGAATTATTTCTTCTTATTTTAGTCACCTTGTTCTTCCATGCCGTGTCGAAACGGAAGTACTTGTGTGACGAATTACAAGCATGACACCTTTGAATGCCATTGTGACAAAGGATTCAATGGTGAATATTGTGAGAAAGGTATACTGCCAATGTTTAAACTTAATATAAGATTTTTGCTTTCTTTGAGTTACTTTAAGGTGGTAACGTTCATACCAGGGCGGAAAAAGGCCTGGCGGTGAAACGAGGCAGTCCGAGCAAAAGGTGTGATGCAGTAGACTGGGTAATTGTACTAAAACGAGCAGATCCTGCTCACTTATACTCGAGCTTAGATTTCTAAAGACATTCCACGAAACTCCCTTCTAAATGAATCAGCTACCTTTTTGGTGCATGTTTTGTTTAGAGGAAACGGGAAAAGGAGAGTTTTTCAGGACTATAAATTTCGCGCTGTGAATGAGTAAGCCAGGACCTACGCGTTAGCTTTTCCATTTCTTCTGACTTACGAATAAAGCTTATCTAAGAAAACTCTCTACTCTGGTTTTTACCACAATTGCTACTAATCTCGCGATCTGATTGGCTAATTTGCTGTCGTCGATAAGAGTCTAGACAGTGCTGCTCTCGTCAATGTGTCACGCAATGCCTTTTTCAGCTCACGCTCCATTCTCGTCCCCAGTGCTACTCGTCTTAAAATGTCGTTGACGAGTAGCTCTGGACGCACCAAATATTCGCATTTTTTCATTGGCTGACAAAAAATGAATGCGCAGCAGAAATGAAAATTACAAAGCTCTACGCATTCCATTTTACTTCCGGCACCTTCGCTTAGTTGACACAGGCGCGCTTTACGAAAAAAAAAAAAAAAAAAAAAAAAAAAACGCAAAACAAATGGTGACCTTTCCCGATCGATCGGAAGGAATCGTTAAAGTTTCCACGTAACCGGAGAAGTACGTCGTCTGCAACGATGTCATTCTCGATCGTAATCATCGTCCTTTGTTGTAGCAGCCGAGAAAGTGGGAAGATTACTTTGTCGCTGACCATACCCCAAGAAATCATAAGATTAAGTTCGAATCGGCAGTGGGTTTCAAGAAACGTTTGTCTTCCTTTATGAAAAGCTCAAAAGGAAACTTAGAGCCAGGTGAAAAGACGAAGAAATATCACTCTTGCTAAGCAAATGTGGCACTGGAAATCCGAAGGTGAGTGTGTTTTTCTCTCTCTGAAAGATCAAGCAGATCAGATTCTAGCTGTCCAAAATGTATTGATATGAAATTGCCAAAATTTGGAAATTATCTCTGCTAAAGACAAATCAAGCATTATAGGTGTACAGAGTTACATTAATATCCCCATAAGAAAAATATCATATTATTATATGGCTAGCTCTGTGAGCGGGCAAGATGAATCAAATCCTGCACTGTGATTGGTTACCCGAGCGGGCAAGATGGAGCTATCTTGCCCGCTCGGGATTACCCGCCGTGTCCCGCAAGAAAAATTTCCCTGAAAGCCATATAATAAATCCTTTATTGACCAAGCTTGCTCGGCCAATATGGCTGGATATTGGCCTCGTTCTTTTTTTGTGTGTTTATGGACCTCGACTCCGTTTCGGTCCATAAACACGCAAAAAAAAGAACTTGGCCAATATCCAGCCATCTTGAACTCACACTTGGTCAATAACCCATACATCTTTTTGTTAGCCCTTGAAAGATTATTTATTTCCTGCCATTATTTACTATTCTTTGTTAATTTTCAGACCATAATAGTGCTACATAAATTCCTCGAAGGATGGCCATTTGTGGATAATTCAAATAAGAATGTTGCTCTTGCAGTTCAATAAATAATACTGAAGAAAAAGGAGATGGAGATAGAACCATGGTAAATAGTAAAGCTGTGTGGTTGATTTTCTGATCAACCACAAGGCATGGAAAGTATGTGTTCGAGATTTGTTGTTGTACATGGTTGTATAACAGGCTGAAGAGACTTATTACCATGAAGTAACACGAATTGTAAAAGAGCAATAACATTGCATTATTTCCCATTCATTTTGTTCATGCAGTTTCCTAAAAAAACATCTTCCATAATGTACATTGAGGCACACCAATATGAATCACTCTCTTCACATCTGGCACCTCTACATGTATACCAATGCTAAATACTAATGTTATAGTTACATCATTATGGCTGTATTATATTTTTGGTAACACCATGTACTCATATGGGAATACTGAAATTAATTGTTGTTGTTGTTGTTGAAAGCACCCAAAAGATTAAGCTTTATATAAGCTGGTTGAAAGGTATAAAATGAACAAAAACAATGATATCAACAAAAGCAGTGGGGGGTGGGGGACAAAATGGTGGGAATAGCCCTATATCTAGTTTTGTAATGTCTGCAGGCTTTTCCCAAGCCTGAATGCACAAAAATCATCATTAGATGTTCCAAATAAGCTAATAAAAATTGCTGCAGAGCCATTATGGAAGCTAGCCCCCAACACACATATATAATTACTCGATAACAACTGGCATAGGACTTTTATTTTTTTCTCTGCGTTTTTCTCAACATGTTAGTAACTCCTTCAAAAGCCAATTGCTACCCTATACCCTGGTTACCACACATATTTTTTTTATTCTTTCCATAGCCATATGCAAAATAGATTTCTTTTCTCATATTTATTTAATGATAAAACTGATGTAAATTAATTCTGTAAAAAATGCACAATAAAAGTTGATTGATCGATTTAATTTGACAGTTTAATGATCTGTTGATTGTGTAAGACCCTTTTTTGTAAAAAAAAAAAAAAAAAAAAAAAAAAAAATAGAATAGACTGTGGTTACTTGAAAAAATGAGGACACGAAAGATCATATGAAAGTGAGCACCTTTATTACATTCCTTGCAAGGAAACATGAGCAAAACTCCAATACAACAAAACTTTCCTGAGTTCAACAGATTTTAATTCTGCTGCAGCTTACAAACTTATGTAAACTAACCAGGAAGTAAATAGTTCTTACCATTAAAAAATTTTCCCTTAATCTATCAGCACGGCTTATATTTAAATCCTCTGGTCTGTGATGCAATTTCCACGGCTGATTTCCACAAACGCTTCCGTGTGTCCATAAACAAATTTTGCCGTGTCATCGATAGACGCAATACATGTCGTATCCTGATTTCTTTGCTTGAAAGCTTTAACAACTGCACCTCGCTCTTTAAACTGAATTTTTCTAGACGGTCCACCGCAAAATGCACCGCGAAACCCCTTGTTAAAATATTACACAAGCTGGCAATCGTGTTTGAAGCGGCGACGGCATTTAAGGCCGCTTTCTACTCTCTTTTTAACTCTAAATCACCTAACTTCAGCGAAGTGAAAACACATGTCAACGTTCCGATCTGTTTACATCTGAAGAATACACTCTATTCTCCCCTCCCTCAGGATTAGTTTCTGAGCATGAGCAGATATGCAGGCCAAAATTACGCATGCGTTACTGGATGTCCGCGATTTACGGGCATCCGGTAATGGCTGCTACCAGAGCCCTCCGTTTCTCCGACCATGTGACCAAAAGAAACGGAGGCTCTGGGGACGAGAATGCTCGCGCTCTGAAAAAACATTTTCCTTGACGTTGATATTGTGGTAAAAACAAATCGAATGAGGTTTAATGTTTTCTGTTCTCTTATCACAGTGGTCACATTCGATTTGTTAAATCAAGTTAATTTGTGAGTTTCTCAGAACAATGCCTAATCATAACTAAATTTAATTCCGATAGTTTCGTATTATTTCTGCTTGTTTGGCGCGTTTCCATAAGTTTTTGAAATGAAAGTATGACCCGTACATTTGCATATTGCAGCGTGCACTTTCAAGACTGAGAAAATTGAAATATATATTTTTTTGCTATCTTTGTGCTGAGATTTTTGCCAACGCTAAAAGGCTACTAAAATGATCCTGTTTCTTCAACATAGTTAAATTCCATACTTCGAAAATGAAATAGAAAAGAAGTTTTGAGAACTTAATCAACAAAACGGAAGTCGTTTATATTCGGGTTGATTAAAGAAAGCGCTACCGTAACTTTACTGATTATTTATGCCGTTTTCACATATTTCCAGCTGACCTTTTAATATGTTATCAAGCATTTATCATTCTTAAACTTATTTCAAAACTGGAGATATTGTTTGAGTTCGATGTACGTTTTTACACGAAAGTGGTCCAATTTATCATGTTTAGCTACGAAACACGCATCGGCCAGCGCTGTTTTTCATTGACAGCCGACGATTTAGTGGATTTTAACACAAACACTTATTGCCTTGATGAAACATCAAGTGTTGCTTGCAATTCAGGCGAAACTCAAACTCTCAAAGTGTTAATACTTTCCGGCCGTGATAGACCGCTCACCCAGCGATATCCTCGCAAGCGTGTGGCAAGAGGAAGGAAACTTTGAAGATCTCAAACGCTGCTATACCCAAATATATCCAGCTTTTTTTTGGTATGTTATGGAAAAGCTCTTTATCTTTAACATACACAGACGACACGACGTTAACCTGCGCTGCTAACTTTGATTCCGTTGGTGTTTTACAAAGTTCACTGACTACAGCAATTTCTGCGGTCGACCAATGGGCAACAGCTAATAAACTTCCTCTCAATGAGAGCAAGACAAAAGCGCTTACCATTACTGGCAAGCGACTTTCTACCAGAATTAATCTTGACCTTGCTGTAGTTATTAATGGAAAACAACTGGAGAATGCTCGTTGTGCGAAGCTTTTGGGACTAGAAATCGACCACGAACTAACATTTATCCCTCATGTGGAGAAATTGAGTAAAAGCTCTCGCAGTGGATAGGCATTTTAAAGAGAATTAAATATTGTCTACCTCTAAAACATCGGCTTATTTTCTATAACACCATGGTAAGACCGGTAATTGATTATGTAAATGTGGTTTGGACGAGCGGTGATAAACATTGCCTTAACCGTGTTCTAAAGTTGCAGAAGAGGGCTGCTAGAGTTATTCTAGACGCCGATTGTCAAGCCTCCTCTGTCAAACTGTTCAATAAACTAAACTGGATACCATTTTTCGAACAGGCTAAACTAACTAAATGCTGTGTCATATACAAGCGTTTACAGGGGCATGTACCAACCTATCTTAAAAGTTTACTTAAGCTTACTGGCGACACTCATTCACGGTAGTCTAGGTATACCAACTTCAATATTGCTCGCCCTGTTATCAAACGTAAAACGGAAGGAGGAAGAACATTTACTGTGACGGCCTGTCAAGCCTGGAACAGCTTACCGCTATCAATGCGGAAAATAGCGTCGCTTAATTCTTTTAGGAACTCTCTTTGGAAAAGAATTTTTGAAGAACAGCAGCTTTTAAATCATTTTATTCTGTGATTTAGTTATACTTTTTGTACTTTTAATTGATTTTATCTCTTATCTCTTGTATTTTTATTCGTTATATTATCTCATAGTTATGCCATAGTTTTAACATCCGTATGGTACATAATTTTTAGAGGACCACTGGTTTGTTAGTATTTTTATACTATTTTAGTGCTACCCTCTTTAAATAAAGTCTTTACTTACTTACTTACTTACTTACTTACTTACTTACTTACTATATATAAAATTTTGAGTTAGCGTTGTTTTTTTAATTGTTCCTTTCTTTTGTGGATTAGAATGTTTCTTAAAAACAACGGGTGGCCAATGCTGCATCATACCTTTCAGTTACAGAGGAGTGACATACCACTCTTGTACTACTGTTGATCACCACAGGTTGTGGTGTTCACTGGACGCTATCTACACGGAAAACTGGGGAGATTGTGGTAAGTATTAGATTGGTTTTGTGATCAACTAAACACTTCAGAGTGATATGTCTGCAAGAATCAAACAAAACCGCTCAATAGGGGTAAAAGTTTGTAAGATCTAAACTGCTCAATCTCGGGCTAGAGGGTTATAGATCGCTCTGGGGTTACGTTATCTAGGAATATTTTTTTTCGTCCAAAAAGAACAAATTTTTTTTAGGGCCTGACACAATAAAATCCAACTTGAAAAGTAGCCATTTTGAAGCGAACTACTTGCATTAAGTATAAAACCACATTCACTTGTTGTCACCTCCATCTAAGATTTTTTGAGAGTTTATTTTATTATTCCTATATGAAATTTTAATTTTCATACAAATAATAATAATAATAATAATAATAGTAATAATAATAATACGTTGACACGTAGTGAGACTCAAAAAGAAACGATGCTGTTTCTGTATTAAAATTTCAAGCTGAATTGAACCAAAGAATCTACACTGCTACTTCTTAAGAGCTTCAAATGGTACAGCTGTGCGCTTGATGCGATAAGTTAAGGAGCTAGTTTCAAATTATCAGGTTAATTTGTTTGATTTCCTTATTTCCTCTTTTCTTCAGTTTGCGATAAAATACAACTTTAATTAGTTTCACTTGTTTGAAAATTACGCCCAAAGAACTCCTCGGGGAAAAAAAATGCGTCAGTATGAACAAAAAGCAATTTTCTTAAGATATTTTAAAGTCTATATTTAGGTGGCACACCTACGCCCTGACGAGTTCATGAGACGTACTTAGAGCCAAACTGAAGGTTTCCCAAAGTTTATTTAAAATTGCAGTTTAGTCAAATCGAAAGTTTTTTTCGCAGAAGTCCTTGGGCGAAGTCGATATTCAAGAGAAATAGTAAAAGAAAAAAGGCTATGGCCACTTTAAGATTGTAATGCAAATATACGTTTGTTCACTTAAATTGCAGAAGAAAAAACCAAAGCCAATCCATTTCTAATTTAATAAGAAACTTTTAATGAAAACTAATAGTGTTTTTCATGCTTTTTTATTTAGCATGATGACTTAACAAGTGACTACATGACAAGGATACGAAATACGAATTATAGATTACACGAAAAAACACGTCAGTTTAACAGTAAACGTCTAAGGCATCACCGAGGAAATTATAGCTTTAGAAAAAATAAAGTTTGCAATTTATGCATTTCAATATGGTGGTTTTCTTCGTTTTCCAAGTCAATGTGTACTCTCGTAGTCACAACACATTTGTTTTTCGTCTGGGTGACTCAACCGAAACCCCGCTCCGTGCTCCTTCGTAATTTACGAATTACCTGTGCAAAGAAAGCCATATACTGAGTCAAACGTATACTGTTAAAAGAAGACATGTACCCAGCCTCAGTTTAAACCCAGTTTTGCTGTATGCAAGTGGTTGTACTTTGGTTTAGCGATATCCCGGCCTTTGCTATCATCCGGAAGTTCCCTACTTAATGCCTTACCCTACAAACTCCATACCCACGTTCTCGGTCGTTATCTTGAAGGTTACAGTAGTGGACCTGTATTTTACCATTTTCGCGCCTGTCTCGTCGCATGCTTAGTAATGAATAGAAGATGTATTGTATTTTGCAATGCACGTGCTTTCCTTGTGGCTTCTACAATGCCTCCCTATTTTCGAGAATTGATTTTCCCCTGAAATATTGAAATTTTACTCGTCTGTAACTTATAACTATACCTTGCAAAACAGCAACAACAACAACAACAACAACAAAACAGTCTTGTATTGGTCGATAACGAGACCGTCAATATGACGCTTTAGGACTTTTTGAGAAAATTTACGCCTGTTTCTTTTGAAACACGTAGGCCACATTGCTTTTACGATGATTAAAGTTTCATCCTGTTGTACAAGTTGTTTGTTAAAAAAAAAAAATGGTTGCACTAGTTTTGCGTTAACTACGTTGATCATGAGATTAGATCATGTAGATAAAACGACTTGCCAGCAGCCAGAGAGCCTATTGTCAACAGAACAAGGAGCAAATCAGAAATTACCGAAGACAATACTGTAAAAACAACAGGGAACGGATCAACGAATATTGAAGAAGTTATTATGCCAAGAACAAGGAACGGAAAACTAGGACAGAATATCGTGCAATTTGGGGCCTGGGACCAATGCAAGAGTCTGTGAAACTGGAAACGAGTTTAGTTCCCAACACTTTGTGGAATACCGATGGTCAAGACTTGAAGAGTTAAAATTATAATCAATTCTTTCTTTGGAGTTATTATTCAATAAACGTTACAAACACTCAGACTCTTTGTTTTGCTTATAACAATTTAATGACATTACTGTGGGATATACCCCTTATCCCCCGTCTTCTCATTGGTTCTTAATCACGTGACAACGCGTAACCCCTATCCCCCATCTTCTCATTTGTTGTTAACCACGTGACATTGTCTATTGTTTTTTGAATACCCGTTTATTAGTCAAATGGTCTTGATAGAATTCACTTTAACTTGGGACCGACTTATGCTGAATTCTTGTTATACATTTTAATCCAAGACAAAGTAAGTATTTTTCATGTTTTTCAAAATGAACGTATTTGTGAGTGTTGACAAAGCTAAGTAGTTAGCGTGTTGGGCGGTAACCAATCCGTCCCGATTTTGTTTTAAGACTTTAGCTTTTTGAGTGAGAAAAGAATGTTGATGTGAACTTTGAAGATACAGCTTCTAATCATGTGCTTTTCGGTTTTAATTTATCCAAGTATGACAACTCAAGTTGACGATGGAGTACGACAAAGATTTTGACGAAACGACCTCACAAGCACTTTTGGAAGTGGAGAGAGATCTTTCTCTTCCCAGCAACTCATTGGTTAATGGTACGCCATCGTAATTTTTTTGTGCTTCCATACATACTTTCGAACACAAGTGCTTTTTTGAATATTTAATTTTGTTGTTCACTGATTCTGTGACCTGAAAGTCTTGTGCGACTTCTACGTTTTCGGCTTTTCCTTGCTTCTCGTTTTTTCGCTGAACGTTCGAAATCCTGTTCGCGAAAGATTCCGTTACTAGATTTCTTTTCTGGGATTTTGTGATCTTTTGGACAGTAAACACTTAGTTTGTTATTTGTGCCACATGTGTGTTTG
Organism: Orbicella faveolata; assembly: GCF_042242905.1. NCBI lineage: Eukaryota > Metazoa > Cnidaria > Anthozoa > Scleractinia > Merulinidae > Orbicella > Orbicella faveolata. The sequence continues at coordinate 18,920,906 of NW_028301552.1, forward strand.
TCCTCGTGGCCTTCTCACTTGGGCTTTAGTTTTTTCTTCGTTCGTTGAACGTTTGGAGTTTTTGTATTGCTTTTCTCTACCCTAGATTTTTATTTCTAGGATACCTTGTTTTCTTCACTATATTTTCGTGAAGAAGCTTTCGTTTTTCGTTTTTAACGTTTCGCCTGTATATTCCATTTCGTCTTTCGCATTTGCCCTTTGTTAGTTGCGTAATCTAGTTACGCAAAGCTAGTGTTAATTTTGCCTTTTGTTCTTGCTTTGCTGCTGCTAATTGCGCGCCTTTTCTTTTCACCTTTGCCCTTTGAATGTTTGCTCTTTTCTTCTTGCACGCCAAACGGCATTTTGTTTTACTTTTATTTAGCCTTTCAACTTCGCGTTTATCGCTTTTTGACTTCTCCGCTTCTCGGCTTCTCGGCTTCTCGGCTTTTGGGCTTTTCGGTTATTCAGCTTTTCGGCTTTTCGGCCTTTCCTTTTTTTTCGGTTTTCCGTATTTCCCGCCTTTGCTTTTCACGCCTTTTTTTCTGATTCCTACTCGTCATGGTGAGCGAGCACCGTCTGACAGTTAATATTAGCGACCTTAAGATACGAGGAAGGGAAGGCCAGGACGGGAACGGCAGTGGACGCGGGAAACTTTCGCGTGTCGCGTCGTGTCGCCAAGAACAAAATGCTTAAGATGTGTATTTTCGCAAAGGACGGCGACTTCAATAATTCAAACATCTTTTACACTATAAAACAGATGGTAGAAATCTCATCCTATTAAGCTTGAACGATAGTGAACAGCGATGCTGAATTTATTTTTCTTTACAAGCGAAGCAAACATCTGTCAATATTTTAAAAGAGAAACCTGAATTTCCGCATGAAAAAATTAAACGAACAATCTGATCGACCTGCTTCAGATGGCTTTTTACCACGGGAGCGTTTGAGAATTCTGTCGCCGAAGAATCCTGACTTTTGGTGAACAATTCAATTTCCATCTGTAATTGTAACAAACATTATGAAAATAAAACAAACGTTGCATCAAGTTCGATCCGGGTAGTATAAAAAAACAACCAAACATCAGTTTGAAAATGTGTATTTTATTTGCTAGATAGATGCTTCCATGGCATTCATTCTTACAACATTTAATCCACTGTACTTACACTGATGTACTCTCAATGCATACAGTTTATATCTTGTTTTGAGCTTGCACACTCGTGACAGCGTCTGAACAGTGACTGAAACACAAACGAATAGACGAGGAATATTTTTATTCACATTTTCGCATGTCAGCGTAGTATTCTACACTACAATCACGAAAAATGCGAACCTTATAAACATTCCTATCAATATAAGTCAAAATAAAGTCGATTGGAACATTTAGCGGGGCAAAACAAGTGCAAAATACTCACGTTTTCGATACGACGGCTAGTCGGGCGAAATAAAGTCCTCGACGAGACGTGGACGGCAGAGAGATTAGACGAGAGTTCTCGTGCGCATGCCCGTTTGAATAAATTTACATCCGGTAGCCGTCCTAGCTCGTCCCGTCCTAGTATCTTAAGGTGCCTACTCATGTGGGCCGTAAATTATTCGGTAAATCCGGGGATGAAATTTTGGAGAAAATTGTTAAAAAATTTGAAGGCCTTCGTATCATGGCTGTCCAGCAGTTTCCTGATATCATTAGAGTTACCTATAACTCTGAGGATACTGTTCTCAAAGTACTTAATTTTTCTGATGTTCGCCTTTTCGATATGTGGTGTCAAATGGATGGTGTCAAATGGATGGTGTCCCCCTTCAACTATGGTTCACCTCTTTGACTACCCATATGAAGAGGATGTTGTTCCCATTGAGACACTTTTTAAAACTTATGGGAAAGTCAAGGAGATTTGTCTTATCTTGCTATTGAGGGGACCCCTGCCCCCCTTGACTGGTTTCAATTAATGGAGATATTTGTAGGGTTTTTTACAAAGACCAACCAAACCAACCAATTATTTGAAATTCTTTTGTCGCTTAGGGTCACAAAGCTAATGAATGTCCTCACAAGGATAAGTGTCGTCGCTGTGGTCAATCGGGTCATCTTGCTCGTCACTGTACTAATGCCTGGGGCACTAGGCCCGCTGATGTCCAAGATCCTCTATCGGCGGGCCCTTCAAATGGTGCCAACCCTGGTGATGAGGCTGATAGTAATGCTAATCAAGGTCCTCATGCTCAGGGTACCGCGACCTCTGAGCATGGTACATGACTAAGTTATGTGCCCATACCTTGGCTGCTCGTCTTTTGCAAGCCATTCATGTCGTGGTTCATTCTGATCAGACATGCGACATTCCAGAACGTTATATTGGCGAAAATGTCTTCTGAAATTCACATTCCGGCTGCCATCCTTTCTCTCGACCTAGAGAAAGCTTTTGATCGAGTTGAATGGAGGGTTTGTTTGCTACCCTTGAAAAGATGGGCTTTGGCCCTTCCTTCATTAGGTGGGTCCGTCTTCTTTATTCTAAGGCGAGGTGTTCGATTCTTGTTAATGGCTACTCATCTCCTGTTTTTTATCCTACCCGTGGTGTGAGACAGGGATTTCCTCTGTCGCCTCTTCTTTATGTGCTTACTATGGAGGTTTTAACTTGTAATCTCAGAGCTCATCCTGATCTTGTTGGTATCAGGCTCCCAAACTCTACTGTATCTTTGCCTGTTGTCTCCCTTTATGCGGTTGACACTTCTGCCATTGTGATATCTGATTCTGGCATCAAGGCTATTTTCGATACCTAAAAACGTTTTGAAAGAGCTTCTGAATCTAAGCTCATGTTAATCTGAGTAAATGCAAGGGCCTTTGGTTGGGCTTCTGGAGGGGTCTTTCAGATCTCCCGGTCGCCATTGATTGGTCATGCAATATGTAAAGGTTCTTTGAATCTTTATCGGCTTTGGTGACATAGATGCTGCCAACTGGAATCCTCGAATCGACGCTGTCTCGAAATGTTTGACTTCTTGGAAGATGCGCTCACTGTCGTATAGTGGCAGAGCCATTGTTGTAAATGCCTTGGCTCTCTCTCGTATTTGGTATGTTGCGTTCCTTGTACATATGCCCCGTTGGGTACTTTCGAAGCTCAACTCACTTGTTTTTAAATTCTTTTGGGCTGGTAAAAAAAAAAAAATTAGTCCGACGTGATGTTGTTTTTCAAAAGAAACTTTCTGGCGGCTTCTCTGTTGTATCTGTCAAATTCAAAGTTCAAGCCCTTTTGGTGCAGTGGGTGAAGCGCTCTCAGAAGTTCCAGGGTGGCTGGATCTCATTGCTGACTTATTGGCTCTTCGATCGTTTTGGTATTGACCTTCCGATCATTCTTGAGTCCGTTTCCCTTTTCTCCTTAGCGCTTTTGTCTCCTTTTCATGGGACTGTTTTCGACGCCTGGAGGCCTATTGGCCTGCCACGTGATCTCAAATTTTCTACATGCCCCTTGACCGAACGGTTATCGATCTATCCTGGAAGATAGCTTACGGGGCATTGTATACGGCTGAACGTTTGTCGTCTTTCGGATACGCCATTTCTACTGTGTGCTTTTGCAACTTTCCCATGGAATCAGCGGAGCACCTCTTTTTTCCTTGCCTTTTTGCTAAGAGTGGCATTGACTGGATCCAGTCCCAATTGTTTCTTGCGGCTCCACCGGCGTCATCTATTTCTCTTCGTCAGATGACGAAGGTTTTAGTTTTAGTTCTGATGAAATTGTCGTTGTTCTCAGGGTTTTCACTTATCTTCTCTTTGTGCTGAAATAATGGATTTGGTCCCAGCGAAATGATTTTCACTTTAGTTCTGTTGCTCCAAGCGCTACTGGTCTTCTGGCGCGCCTGAAGGTTCGTGTTCGTTTTCACCTAGCTCCCTTCTTTAAGAGGTTTCGCTCTAACCATAGGCGCCGTTATTTTTTTCGTCAGTGGGGCGCAAATGGCGTTTATCTGTTGAATCAGGAATTCCTCCTTCGCTTTCAATATGTAAATATTTCTAGTTCAGTTTTTTCTAGCATGCGGTCGCCTTTGTTGGTTGCACTGCACTGCTGTTCGATGGCATTCTGTGCTAACCGTAAATAGTTGAAATTGTTCTTTTCTTCTAGTTATTGTATTTTTTGTTTTGAATTTTTCATTCATTGTTTTTAGTGGTGAGGCGGATTTCGACTTCCCGGCGGAGTTGGCAGGCTCGCCTCGTTTAGAGGGGGCCCTCTCACTTGGGCGGTTTTAGGTCTTTTCATTTATTGTTTTTAGGGACGAGGCATTGCACTACGGCTTTATGCCGCCCAGTTACAAAAAAAATAAATCGTTATGACTATGTCACCACGTGTGCCGGGTTTATAAAAGAGAGTGCTGTGCATGTGAAAGATTCAAACACGCATCTTCGCCCGCCTAGTTCTACCAATTACAATTTCCTACATGGTCATGCCATACTTAATTTTCTTCATTAATATGCAACGTCAGCTTTTATTGGTTTTACGCATCTGAGAAAGGAAGAAGTGCGCTTCATCAAACCAAGTTTAGTTTAGTCCAAATCTTACGAAAACTAGAAAATCACGACTTTACTCCGAAATATTTTGTCTTGAAAAGGTCATGAGTATTATCCAATATCACTGATCATTAGTTCGTATGATTTCCTTCGTTATACGTGTGCGTGGTAATGTCCAAAAGTTAATGAGGCAATTTGAGAATCATTTTTTGCTCCTCCCACCAAGCTCTGCCAGTCACGATTTTCTTCACTGCTTTTTCAGCTAAATACACACACACGAGTTTTCCTCGACAGGTGCCTGTAACAACTTTTTGTTAGTTGTGGAAAGGAACAGCAAGTTTGCTTTACAATATTTTCTATCACAAGTTACATTAGCTCATGTCAACTAATAGAATAAATATTTTGATAAGTTTTTCTTTGAAGGCGCGTCATAATTTCCGTTATTCCTCTCTAAGATTTCCCAGTTTAAGCAAAATTACCTTTCGACATATTACGACATATTACGACTCATCATGTGTCGAAATGACATGAAACAGGTCGAAATAGGTCGAAATAAGTAATGTGATATCATCATGTCATGTAATTCTATCTCGAAATAAGATGGTTGTCATGGCTATACCATGTAATGCGAAGCTCGTAATGTCTTATGCCATGTAATTTGAAGCGGCTAGTGACGTTCGAACTCTTGGTAACTACCTGTTGTTAAGGACGGAAACTGTTCTCGTACACGAAGCCTATTTACCCCAGTTCCTCTAGGCTCGATACAGTTCCGCCATATTTTGATCGTCGATTTTAGGTGTTGTCAAGATTTCTCTAGGCCAAAGAAGTCGTTTTTCTTATACATATCATTTTAAACTGCTTTTTCTTGTCGCACAGAGGGTCACCAACACATCTTGCGCTTTTAAAGTGTTGTGTTGGCGAAAAATGGCACATGGCGAAAAATGTATGCTTTAGCTAATGCTTTGTTTTAACAATATGCCATCTTGAAGTTGCCATTTTGTTGCCTTTCTGTGTTGTGTTCCACCTGTATAAGCTAAACCTAAAAGAAAACCACTTAAAACACAGAATGCACTTTAGTAGCCAAACTATTGAAATCAACAACATCTGTTTCATGTGTCAGTATGTCATCTTTAGGTTTAGTTTTCTTGTCGACATGGAACTATGAAAATGTTTACCAGCTGCATAACTTCCAAGCTTGCATATTTAATTAATCTATTGCGAATTCCTACCAACAAACCGTACGTGCGTATCTTTCTCTTTCAGATATCAACAGCAGTGCTGTCAGCTGAAAATTAGGTGTTCGGGCATTGCTAATACATTTTTAAAAATGAGCAAGGCATGTAACAAACTAAGTCATAAAATAAAACAATAAGAAATAATATAAGGAAAAAAATTTAAAAGTAAACTAAAAAAGAAAAAAAAAGATCAACGAATCATAAAAATATATGTATAAACGACAGGAAATTGCTCAGGGAAATATCTACCGGAGAGTTGCGGTAGAATCTTCGGCTTACGGCTTACCACTAAGAAAGGTAGCCTTCTTAGATTCAAATTAATTGAAGCTTACTTAAGACGATGAACTAGGGCTGAAGATGATTTTAAAAGATTGCTTCGGCAATTAAAAAAAAATAAATAAATAAATTAAACGAACAACGACAACAACAACCAACTCGCTTTAATGATTCTAACGTTCAGCTGGGACCTCAAACAATAAGAATCCGTACACTGCCAACAAACAGTCTTGAATTTCTTTCCCGCTTAAAGCGAGAAGTATGAGACAGCTGCAACTCATTCTCAGGGATGTATAAGCTGCTAAAAGATACTTAAATGTTTAAATGTATTTTTGCCGCATACCTTGCCCTTTTTTAGCGTGTGAAAATGAAAAGCCCGACAAAGAAAGATAAACAAGTTTTCCAGGATACATACGTCACGTTTTCACGGTTTCCAAAAATTACGGATCAAAATGGGAAAAAAAAACCTCCCTCAATCCCTTGATTGTCATTTTATGTCGCTAGTCGCATCATCGTGTGCAGTGGTGCATATTGGAGAAAAGATGCTGCTTACAGCCTAATCAAAGTAAATTAAAATACAATTCTGTGATAATTTTGATCTTCTTTACGGTTTTCTTAAAATGCTAATTTAGAAAAACATATAAATCACTGAGTTTATGTCGTTTTCCCATTGGTAAATATGAACCAATCTTGCACTTTAGCAACGCAATCAAATGTGAAAAACGTAGAACATACAATCATATTTTCAGCAGTTTTTTCATGCGCTCGATTAAATAGGGCAGCTTTTTTTTTCTTAGAAAAACTCCTTGCCAAGATACGGGCTTGCTTACCAACTATTAATTAAGGTATCTTGTCAACATCATGAACCTGCAAAGTTGCTTGAATACACAACTCAACTGGGAAATCTTGGGAAGGAAAAACGAAAGTATGACTAGCCTTCAGAAAAAAAAAACTTATCAAAATATTTATCTTATTAGTTGACATGAGCTAATATAACTTTTAAAAGAAAACTTGGTAAAGCAAGCTTACTGTTCGTTCCTACAATTTACAAAAAGTTGTTACAGGCACCTGTCGAGGAAAACTCGTGTGTTTGTATTTAGCTTAATAAGCAGTGAAGAAAATGTGACTGCCAGAGCTCGGTGGGAGGAGAAAAAAAAAAGTGATTCTCAGATTGCCTCATTAACTTTTGGATATAGCCACGCACACGTATAGCGTGAGAAATCATACGAACTACTGATTAGTAATATGTCGAAAAGTAATTTTGCTACGCATGTCGCGCCATACAGCTGGGAAATCTTGGAAAGGAATAACTGAAATTACGACGCGCCTTCAAAGAAAAACTTATCAAATATTTATTCTATTAGTTGACATGCGCTAATGTAACTTGTGATAGAAAATGTAGTAAAGCAAACTTGCTGTTCCTTTCCACAACTAAAAAGAACTTGTTACAGGCACCTGTCGAGGAAAACTCGTGTGTGTGTATTTAGCTTAATAAGCAGTGAAGAAAATCGTGACTGGCAGAGCTTGGTGGGAGGAGAAAAAAAAAGGTTCTGAAATTGCCTCATTAACCTTTGGACATTGCCACGCACACGTGTAGCGTGGGAAATCATACGAACTACTGATCAGTGATATCGGATAGTACTCGTAACTTTTTCAAGATAGAATTTTGCAGAGTAAAGTCGTGATTTTCTAAACTTGGGTTAATCAAGCGGACTTTTTCCTTTTTCAGATGCTTTTAAGCATCTTTTAAAAAAACCAATAAAAGCTGACATTGCATGTTAATAAAGATGAATAAGTATGACATGACCATGTGGGAAATTGTGATTGGTGGAGCTAGGTGACAGGCGAAGATGTCGTGTGTCGATCATTTACAGCACTCTCTTTTATAAAACCGGCACACGTGGGGGCACAGTCATAACGATTTATTACTGCATCGGTGCTGAAGTCGCTTTGAAGCTCGTGAACTTATCACCCGACAAAATGCGTTCCATTGTGGTATGGCTTTTACTCTTATCCGTCTTGGTAGCAGTTGTAAGCATTGATGTCGATGGCGATTCAACCTGCAACAAAACTGTTGAATCTCTTGACGCGACTCTGGTGACTCTGGTGGCAACATTGGAGACAGAGTTCGAACAGCTCAAGGCCGAAATAAAGGAGAACTGTTGTCCAGGTAGTACAAATGATAGCAGCCTCCTCGTAAAGTTTTTTTCTCATTACTTACTTTTACTTCTTAATGTATGTTGTTGTATTTTTTCTTGATTAGCTCAGTCATATTCTTCGTGCAAGGAAATTTACGCTGATAATTACGGGTAAGTGATACAACGTACATTTACAGTAAAATTAACCACCACAGTTTTGCAAAACTTTAGCACCATAAGTTCTAAACTTAGAGATAGTAAAAAAAACAAAAACACAATTTATCCAAAAAAATTATGTTTACAATGTCACCCCCCACAAAATAGGATAAAACTAGTTGGAGCAGTATATGATGATCTAACTCTTCGAAAATGCTAATTTAAAGACGGTTTTTGAAAAATTGTCACTGCTTAAATGTCATTTTCTTTTTTTTTGGTGTAAAAACTATTTTTTCCCATCAGAGAAAACAAAGCATACCTACTTCAAACGGATTCTGGAGAGATTCCTGTGTACTGTCACATGACAACGTCTGGTCTTGGTGCATGCGGTGGGGGTGGATGGACACTGGTCATGAAAATTGATGGAACTAAGGTACCATTGAATCAGCTTCATTAGATCAATCATCAGTATTTGATATAAGTTTCGAGTAAAAGCAAATAACACTGAAGAAACACAAGACCAAAGAAGGCTGATGGCGACGTTCGGTTGACCTGCAGCTCTTTAAAGGCTCTATTTTGATTCGTTCAGGTTAACCTACACCTGTCTTGTTCTCAGGGCTATAGGCATGCCCGAAATTGTTTGTGCCGTTTAGCTATTGTTTCGTTTGGCCAATTATACACAAAAACTTTTTAAACGGTGCAGGTCGTCCAGGGACGTTTCAAGGTTTTGTTTTATTCAGTCACATCTCTTGTCCAATAATGGTCTGATCTGAGCATACTTTCTCTATTTAAGTTATTATTTTGCCAAATGCTGTTTTGTTTCTTCTCTAGTCAACCTTTCATTACGACTCCGAACTCTGGAGCAACAAGACCGACTTCAACATTGCCGGGGGAAAGACCGGGTTTGATGATGACGAGACCAAGCTACCGACCTACTGGAACACGCCTTTCACCAAGATTTGCCTCGGTATGAGGATCGACCAAACTACCAACTTTATTGTTATCAACAAGACCGCCAGCTCTCTTTACTCACTGATAGCTGATGGAAACTACCGCGCCACCTCACTGGGTCGTGACACATGGAAGTCGCTGGTTGGCTCAGAGGGTTCCTTGCAGCTCAACTGTAACAGGGAAGGATTTAATGCAGTTGGTGGTGACTACCCACATTCCAGAGCAAGAATCGGTATCCTTGGCAACAACGAAAACGACTGCGATAAATGTGATTCCAGAGTTGGCTTTGGCACAGGAGGGAAACATGATGATTCCAACACTTGTGGGAACGAAGCAACCCGCGCTCCAGATAATGGTATGAAGCGCGTTAAAGGCATGGGGTACATCTTGGTTCAGTAAAGTTCGCATGTTGATTTTGCCTCCTTCTTGTTAAAGAAAAATTGGTTAACAACGAATTGTTACTGCGTAAAAGAACTGGGAACTGTTAGCTGCAAACTAGAAAAAAGCATGTAGTACAGTTGTTGTGAAATAAATAAAAGTGGTGATGGGACTAAGTGAGTCAGTCGTGTCTTTAGGCACAATTTTGTGCGAGAAATGGTTAAGCAACACGGGATTTTCTTTTTGGCAGACATTTACTGCAAGCAAAGTTCTTTAAGGATCTTAACAACCAGGTCATTTACAAATTATTACGGTAATTAACAAACTAATCACAGATCAGACTCAGCATGGAATCAAATCTAACATTTGAATCATGTAATAAATCTCGAAATAATGATGCTTAAATAATGATGCTTGCAAGGGACCGTACTGGGATATTCGCCTCGTGGTCATCAATGCCCTTTGTCAAGAATAGTCTTATGATCTTTTCGCTCCTACCATCGCGAACTAACATTCTGCCTAAGCTGATGGAGCTAGGGTCGCAAAACTCTCAACTTATTTAATGGATGCATGCTGTTCGAGATGTTAGTCGCCGGAAAACCTGTCGCAGTCTCGAGGCTTTCAAAATCAAAATAACCGTGTTTAAACAATGTTACGCATTTTTTTGTTCATTTTTTGTTTCTGTTTTTCTTAGCACCAAATGTCTTTCAAAACCAGTCTAGGAGTATCAATATTGTCTTGTCTAATCAGTTGTGCTGTTAAAAACAAACTAATATTAATAGAGAGGTTTCAATAAATCCTTCCAAGGTTTCCGCCACTCATAATTCAGGAAAGATTGTGGTCGATTGCCCATAACGACTATAATGAGCCTGACGTGATGGACAGAACGGTAGGAAAGGAAATGTGCTTTGAAAAATGCTATTTACGTACAGTATACGATTGTATTTTTGTTTACGAAAACGTTGTGAAGATTACCCTAAAATTTCCGGTGGTTGTGATGTGAATTTTACACAGCTTTCAATTTCGTTGGCTCGGGGTTGTACTAAGAATCTGAAGCTCTAGCTAGCATAGTGTTTTTCCTTAATGGACGGCAAATAGCATATGTAAATGCCTAGCAGAAGTCTTATGTTTAGTACCTTCTTTTAACCAGATAATTAATCTATGTTTAATTAATATATATATATATATATATATATATATATATATATATATATATATTTAACATCATTTCAGTATAATTGTGGAACGATATCAATATTTTTCTCCTAAATAACCTACAAGACTAAAAGAAAATCAATTTATTGAATAAAATGCGCTCTAATGGAAAACGAAACAGTTACAGAATAATGTATGCTTTAGTTAACGCTTTATTTCATCGATATGCCGTCTTTATTTGACATTCTGTTGCCTTTTTGCGAAATGGTCCAGGTGAATAAGCTAAACCTAAAAGAAAACCACTAAATACATAAAATGCACTCTAGTAACCAAACTATCGAGATCAACAATATGTTTCATGTGTCAGTTTGTCATTGCTCAATGGTTGTATTTGGACAAAAGATACTGCTTATAGCCTAATCAAAGTTAGATAAAAAATAATACTGTGTCGTGAAATTCTTTTACGGTTTACTTAAAATACTACTCTCAGAAGAAAGTATATAAATCAATGAGTTTTTGTCGTTTTTGCATTTTATCAAAACGATGAAATGTTCCAAACGTATAACACCATCATATTTTTATTTGATACGTTCTATTTGTTCTTGTGCATGTCAATCTAAAGGAAGTTTTTTCCCCTTGGAAAAACGCCTTGTCAAAAAATGGTCTCGCTTACCAACTTTTAAATAAGGCATCTTGTCAAGATCGTGAAGTGGCAAACTTTCTTGGATGCAATGCTCAACTAGAAAACCTTGTGAAAAAAGAACGAAATGTATGAAACATAGAGAAATTCCACTATTAATATAAAATTGCTCTTTTAAAGAAAAGCTTATCTGGAATTTGTTGACATAACCTAATAAAACTTGTGACAGAAAACTTGGTCATGGAAACTTGCTGTTCGTTCCCACAATTAACAAAAAGTTGTTACAGGCACCTGTCGAGGAGAACTCGTGTGTGTGTATTTAGCTTAACAAGCAGTGTAGAAAATCGTGACTGGCAGAGCTTGGCGGGAGGAGAAAAAAAAATTCTCAAATTGCCTCATTAACTTTTGGACATAGCCACGCACACGTATAGCGTGGGAAATCATACGAGGGAGGAAAATCAAAGTGCTCTGTGAACAAACTCGAGAATTGAACAGATTAATTAATCTATTTTTTAGATTGTTTAATGTTATCTGGTTTAGGGAATTTTATGGTTGATTTTCATATTCAGAGTTCGAGCAGTAGTTCAGTGTTCGCTAATAAGGTACCAAAGAAACAAAGCGCCATTTGGATAAGAAGGCATTACGATTCAAAAGATCATGCTGTTGTATTTGACAAGGGTGGACGATGTCATGTGTTTTGAACATTTATCATTTTTGTTTCTGGTCCACCAAGAGATAGTTGGCAGTAAATGAGGGTGAAAAGTGCAATTTACTGTCTAGCACTGTAAATATTGACAAGTTAAGGCAAAACTGTAATAATGAAAACATTAATCATTCTCACTTTATCAAACGAAATAAACGGAAATGAGCGTTGAGTTGTTTTTTTTTTTTTTGCAAAATGGCGTTTTCAGGTTCTGCTGATAAGGGTGTATAAGGTTTTCGATGGAAGTTTCCATTGTAGAGATTTCGTGAAATGCAAAGTCTAGGCGATATTTTCATTTCAAGCTGCAACAAGGCGACAAGGAAACTAGGGTTAGAAGTAGCCTTACAAACGACTTATCCATGACGGAAACGAAACCGACAAACGGACTTGTAACAGACCGACTTAACAATACACTGACAAAAAACCGACCTATTTGACTAACAATAGACGGATCGAAATCCACCAATGACTGATGACAAACTTTACACGAGTCTTTCAGCCAATACCATCATGGCTATACTGACCAATTACGTTCAACGGACCAGACTTATAACATCATCGACTGACAAACACTATTCACTTGACTCTGAGGATGACTTCCGCTCAGGTTGTCAAAACGTCAGTCACCAACAACAGTTCTTTTCAGAACTACACTTACCCGGACGATCATACTGTACGAAATCTAGAATGAATAAGTTGTTTAGGGTGTCCACAGCGAAGAATATCGCTAATCCAGTTCTGTAACGCCTTTATTTCCCATTGGCTTTAAAGACAATGAAAATGATCGGAAGAAAAACTAGCCAGCGAGAGGATCCGGTTTTTTTCGGGTGCTTTTGCTTTTGTGTGTTTTTTTTTTTTTTTTTTTTTTTTTTGCGCATGAGACAAGAGCCCAAAGAACTGGGTGCTCTCGCACGCTTGAAAAAAAAAAAAGCACACACGCAAGCGACTCGATTGAGCCACGCGTTTGTGGGCTAGGCGCACTTAAACTGGAAGTCCGATATGTTTGGACTTCAAGTCAGATCTCTCCAGGGTCGCTCGTTTCCCGACGGCTTGTCAAGAGGAACAAAGACTCTTAGCATTAGGTTACTAACATTCCAATTATAGCCATCAGCCAGTCGGTCCGCCATAACAATTTGTGATGTCGCCGGAGATTTCGATCTTATCTGATACTTCGTGCATGTTTACCGGCCAGTGCGTAATTTTAGCAATTTTGACTTTCAAGTTTGTAATACGTGTCCGAGAACTGCCATTAAAAATATTTAAATTTGTATAAATTATTACTATTATTATTTGTTTTCTTAATTTTGATTTAGATCTTATTTTTCTTTTTAAAACAAAAGCAGGTGAAACAAAATGTACAATAGAAATAAAATGAAACCAAAGATAAATGAAATGAAATCAAAATTAAATTGACTACCCAGCCGAACACCACCACAAGGCCGAGGGCTGCCAAAAAAACCCAGAATGCTTTGCGGGATCCCTTTCGAGATTCCAATATGGCGGACGCCGCTTGGAAAAAATTCTAAGATAAAGTGACTGCGAATAGAGGGAAAAAGCGTGATGCTGGGGATACAATGCATAAATTACTTAAAGGAAACGAACTAACAGTCCATCTTCAGAGGTATTAGGAAAAGCCCAAACACGTAGTGGCCAAACCACCCCCCAAATGTTTCATGAAGGCTATATTTGCTTGGTTTATATATTTCTGAACCAAGTTTGGCAGATGAGCTTTCTTTTTTCTCCAGTTTATTTTAATTTGGAGGTTGTGACAAAATGGCAGATTATGACGTCATAATTGATGACGTCACCAAAACGTGCTATAATTTTTTGTAAAATCTGATGTAAAGATTATGTCATTGGAAAGGCCTTGACTTGAGGAGTAAAATACCGGAAACCGTTTTTTGCTATGATGATTATTTTTTGAGATACGGTAAATTAAATATTTTTTTGCTTTCCCTCCCGGAATTTGCTTAACCATACTGTCCTTCTTAAGTCAGTCTCTCTGGTTTATTTTTTCGGTTTTTTTCTAGGAAGGCTAATAATCTAGAAAAATAGAAAGCTATATGTTGTCAAAAATCGTATGGTTTTAGAAATTTGATTTTCGGCTTTGTTTGGATGGTATTAACAGTAAAAAAACGGGTGACGTCACAGGTTATGACGTAACAAAACTAATTTTAACGCAATAACACTAGAGGAATAATTTTTTATTTCGATTTTCCTCTTTGTGTTTGCTTTAGTCATCTGGCACATCACATGTGCAACATAGCTGCATTTGCTGGAACAAAATTACGGTTCCAATTTGGGGATTTTTCTCAAGGGGGGGACCCCATATTTTGCAAAGTTATTTTCCATATTTAAAAATGCCATATTTCATTTAATTTTTGTGATATGGACAAATTTTTTTCAGGTTTCAACTCCCCTTAATGTGCTCTTTCGAACACATTGTAAAAAATATGCATATTAAAAACTTCAAAAGTGGCCAAAAACATGACGTCATCACTGTGACATAACAACTTTGACATTTACTGACATTTTTCATGAATGTAACTGACAATAGGTCTCCTGCTCATCTGCCAAGTTTGGTGTAGAAAGAGTCAATACTTTTTAAGTAATGCGAAATAATGTGAAATACCCAAGAACTGACGAAACATTTGGGGGGTGGTTTGGCCCCTACGTGAAAAGTACGTGAGAATTAGGCCGAGGGAATTTTAGCCATTCACCGAAGATGAACTAACAATCGAGAACATTAAACGTTGTTGTGAGAGACATTTTGCTACGCAATTCGGTACTTCTCTGGTCTGCGATATTCTCGCAGGAGAGCAGGGTCCTCCCTGCAAGACCTTGGAGTAGATGCCGGATATGAAGGTACCGGGTACGAAGCCTTCTGGATCAAGACCGTACATGACATTATACACAGCATCGCGAGTGACGTGAAGATTGTATTCTTGCCTTACTTTCTTGTGCATAGCAAGCGTACGATACCCAAGAAGTCTTTCAGGACCTTCCGACTTCTCCTTCACTGCATCTTTGACTTCTTCCACAGAAACCTCTGGATTATTGTAATAGATTTCGAAATATCGCAATTGTCTGTCTAACGAACGAATGCTCCAGGCATACATCGGAAAATCGCGCTTAAAATCCCTAGAAATCTACGGCTTCTTCCCTGTTATATCTCTCGTCTTACATATCTTTCCATATCTTCTCTTCGCTTTAAATCCTCTTGCCAAATATCCGCCATGTTGGACGTGGATCCCTCAAAGTATTCTGGGTTTGTTTGGCAGCCCTCGGCCGTGTGGCAGCGTTAAGCCACGAACAATTTTTTTTTTTTCAGACCAAAAAGAAAACACTAGTGGCGTCACTTGGCTGGGTAGTAAATTTAATTTTGATTTGATTTCATTTATCTTTGGTTTCATTTTATTTCTATTTTACATTTTGCTTTCACTTGTTTTTATTTTAAAAAGAAAAATAAGAAATAAACCAAAATCAAAAAACAAAAAAATAACAAAAATAATTCCAACAAATTTGAATATTTTTAATGGCAGTTCTCGGCCACCAGAGGACAAAACGAAACCGAATACAACAGAGTTACCATATTTTTACTATAACGGATAACATTTGAGAAAACACCGGAAAAGAACAGCGAAAAGACACATCTAAAAGGCCATTCCAATGAAATGTTTCGTTTCTCATCGCCCGACCGAAATTAAAAAAAAAATTTCGAAATTAAAAAAAAAAAAAAATTAATTAATTCCGGATTCACTAGTCAAAGAAGCAGGTACTTTAATTTACAAGCACACGATTTTGTTTTATTAACAACAATTGGTGTGATGTGATGTCCTTGTCTTTAATTAACATCGATACTGCGTTTTTAAGGCTGTTTAGACATTTGATAGTCGTGTTAATATACATCTTTTACCATGTGATTATATATCGTACAGAGTAAACGTGGAAAGTAAACTGGAACACAAACTGAATGTTTTCTTAGGAAAGAACATTCCCTTTATTTTTGCTCGACCGACCGACCCACCATCACAAGACAAGAGACGGGGCGATAGGAAACGAAACATTTTATTGGGATGGTCAAAGCCAATTTAGAAACAAGGAATTAGATACTTTTTCGCAAGCGACAAATAATACAGCGCTGCGAAAGAAAGATGAAAGTTGTAAATAAAAAAGAAGACAAACACAAGCTGTACAGTAAATCGAGAATCGTAAATAAACGAAATCATAAATCGTATTTTAACTGTGTTAAATTAGTGCCCACTTTGCTTTTTTTCTCATGAGTTTTGTAGTAGCTGAATAGAACTAAAAAAATATATTTGAACGAAGCGAATAAATTAATTAACAAACCACAGAGGTCGCCGTAAATTAAATATGCAGAAATCCACGGTGCAAAAATACTGTTCACTTTAAAAACCTAAACTTCCCAAATAAAGGCAACCGAATGAAAGAAACATGACAGGAAGTTCAATAACAAAAAAAAATTCATTCAAGATGAGGCAAAAAAACAAACAAACAAACAAACAAGCAAAAACAAACAAACAAACAAACAAATATAAAAGCAAAAAATAAATAAATAAATAAAAATGTTCAGAATATCGTAGACGAGCTTCGCTACATAACGGCATGTTCAAATTAATACTTCACGCTAGAGTGAAAAGTTGGGTTTTTGCCGACGGCTTTTGCAGTCATTTTATCGGCCGTGACTTTACTAATCGTTCTAAAAGTTAAATTCAACCTCCAAGTAATACTGTACATTACCATTCTTGTTTTCTAAAGTCCGGGCAGCTGCTTAAATCCGCGATCTGTATTCAAAACTCACTTGAAAGCGTACCGACTATGGAGGGGGAATTGGGACAAAAATGTAATCGAATCGAGTTTCATGCCACTGGACCATTAACACCATGCCATTGAATCATACGTCATTCTATCGGACAATATACTTCATATGTCATTGGATTGGACTTTATGCCATTGAATCATACGTCATTCTATTTAAACAATAGAGTGTTTCTGTCGAGGAACTATCGGTTGATAGTTGCCCCGCGGAAATTTGATGTTCTTAAAACAAATATTTGCCCGAGAAGCGAAGCTTCGAGGGCAAATATGCATGTTTTAAGAACATCAAATTTCCAAGGGACAACTATCAGACCGATAGTTCCGAGAAATAAACACTCTATTGTCTTTATCGTTCACCACTAAATTTTCTTACGCGCGCTAGTTCAAAATTCATTGTCAATTATTTTCAACTTTTTTAGATGAAAGCCGCGAAAGGTCGTTAAAGCCAAATGTAAAATTTGAAAAGGAAAACAGACAAAAACCCACTTAATACATTTCAATTGTTTACTTTCTGTAAGCCCGCTTCTTTACAGAAACATTTACACGGACGAGTACTATCCATCCGGGTATTTTCCTCGGACGGGCACTATGGGCTGATAGTGTGTCTCCACGGATGAACACTATCGCGTCACGTGATCAATTTAAACCAATAAGAATCGGAGAAAATTTAGTGGTGAACTATAATGGATCATATACCTCATTTCACTGGATCGGACTTCATTTTATTGGATCATACGTCATTCTATCGGATCATGTACTTCATGTCATTGGATCGAACTCCATGTCATTGCAACACATCATTCTGTCAGAAAACCACATTCGTGTTATTGAATCTAACCTCATGTCATTGGATCGTGGACCATTCGATTGAACTATACACGTCATGCCACTGGATAGAACTTCATGCCATGGGATCGGAAACGTCAGTTGATCGGGCCAGCCGCTTATTAAAAAAGGTTTGTCTCACAGAATTAACCACGGCGCGAAAAAGGCTATGCGATAGCCCGGGACTAGTGAAACGATCGCTCGGGTTAGCGCGAACGTCCTCTAGGCTCGGTCGGGATTTCATTTTCCAAAAAAAGAAAAAATAAAAAAGGTGGAAAATTGTAGACGTACTGTTCCTGTCATGTTAAAAATGAGTTTAAACTAACAACTAAATTAGAAGTGCTTCGCTCCCAAATGGCATAGCAGCTGACTTTTTCTTCATCCAAAGGCGTTTTCGTACGAGAATCTATAAAGAAAGTACTGAAAATTTTAGCTCTTTTAAATACAAACCCAGTCGAAGTTTTATGCATAGTCCAGTCAACATATCGAATTACTTTACACACGCAGTTATAGCGGGAAAGTAAAGCCGTCACGCAACATGTTTTTCAAAACACCCGTTTGCCAAATATCGCTGAAATTATTCCTTCAGGAAAGGACTACATCAATAAAGTCATACGCTTTGTCTTTGTAATTTGTAAATGTTAGTATATTCATTTTACACCATAGTGTTTTTAATTTGTCACACGTTTCATGTGTGTGAAACACAATACCCGGTATGTTCAGTCGTACTATAAATATAGACCAAATGAAATCTTGGCTACCGCGCCCTCCAGCGCTCCTTGCTATCCATGGTCACATTTGCTTCAAGACAATTAGACAAATGGCATTGAATAGACTTTGCTAACTTAAGCAAACTATTAACTACACTTGTTACGGCAAGTTTTTGTCTCGCACCACCGCCGCGCTGTCGGGACACGCAGCAGGGAAAAAATTACCATTTTAATTGAACTTTATCTTAAAAAAAAAAAAAAATGTATTATTTCACTTTCTCTCACGAACTATCTGCTATACACAACGTCTGAAGTTTGCCATCGGAAAAAAAAAAACAACAACAACAATTAAACAACCAACATTGTTTCACTCATATCCACCTCGTGCTTGCTCATCGGGCACCCTGTGATATTAAGAAGGCGTTAGCCCGACCGATCGTCTCACTAGTCCCGGGTTATCGGATAGCCTTTTTCGCGCCGTGATTAATTCTGTGAGACAAACTTTTTTTTTTTAATTAGCCGCTGGCCCGATCGAATGACCTTTCCGATCCAATGGCATGAAGTTCTATCCAGTGGCATGACGTGTATAGCTCAATCGAATGGTCCACAATCCAATGACATGAAGTTAGATTCAATAACACGAATGTGGTTTTCTGACAGAATGATGTGTTGCAATGACATCGAGTCCGATCCAATGACATGAAGTATATGATCCGATAGAATGACGTATGATCCAATAAAATGAAGTCTGATCTAATGAAATGAAGTATATGATCCAATAGAATGACGTATGATTCAATGGCATAAAGTCCAATCCAGTGACATAGAAGTATATTGTCCGATAGATATAGATTACTTCATAGAAAGTGCGACGTGAGGATTTTTTTCACGAATTGCAAAACTTTAGAAAACGAACGAGTGAGCGCAGCGAACGAGTGAGTTTTCCAAAGTTTTTCAACGAGTGAATAAAAATCTGTACAAAACATTTTTTATGTTGTAATTTGTTTATTGTATATATAACGAAATTAAACATATTCGTTAAATCAGTTTTAGTTTTCCCGATACCATAAGTTCACATGCAGAACAAGAAGAAATTCAAAACTGATCTAAATGACCGAGCGTAATAAAAAACAAATCTGCTTTCCAGTCCAGCAACAGGCTGACAAAGAGCCTACACAAGCTTAAATATAATGCCGGAGAATTTGTAAATACATAGAGTGAAATATTTTCGCTTGTCCCTAATCACTCTCAGATTTAATCATGCAATGGCGGCGCTTCGCGCTGTGCAAAGAGAAATTCGGACTCTTTGACTCACACTGTTCCTCTTTGAATGTTGTTGGCTTTCTGATGTTAAATTTACTTCCTCGGTTTCTCAAATGGCCATTGATTCTCAAACTGAAGTTCTAGCGCTCAAGATGTTGGATATATTCCGCTGCTGTTTTTCCGAAAGTGAACTAAAACGGGAAGCCGAAGTCATGTTCTCGAAACACAAACTTCTAGCGGGCGCTGATTTCAAGACCGCTCTTCTTGGAAGCCAGTTGAGTGCTTAACTCTGATTGGCTAAGTGATTCTACTCTGAACGGTGATTGGTTATATTTTCACATGGGAAGAGCGCTCTACGTGAAGCTTATTGGACGTATCGCTTTTTTTACATGTGGGAATATAGCACATATGGAATTCTATTTGTATAGGTTTATTGCCTAAAACTCTCGTTATATGTACAATAAAATGACGTATGATTCAATGGCATGGCGTTAATGGTCCAATGGCATGAAACTCGATTCAGTTACATTTTTGTCCCAATTCTTCCTCCATAACCGACTTGTAAACACGAGGTTGTATTTTCCTTTAGAAGCGTCCTTAGTTTCCATGTAAGAACTTTGTGGCCCCAAAATTACAGCTTTGACTCCTTTCTTGTTAAGGCTGGACACTTGGTCTTTCATCAAGGAAATCAAAGGAAAAATATCAAGACAAACTGTCTCAACAACTTCTCTTTCACCATGTTGAAAAAGGTCCTACACAAAATGTGGAATGTTAAACTTTTTTTCCAGATCCAGTCGGTGATCTCCTTCAACTACTGAGTACTCCGCGTTCATTCACTCCGATTTCTTCGAAACCAAGCTTCTTGAACAAGCACGTTGTTTTAGCTTACCCTTGTGTTGTGTGTAGCCCGGTGCAAAACGCGGCATGGAGACCTTCCTTCAAAACAAACGTTGCGATTCCATTTGCCGACGAATGAACAGAGTGAAAGCTCTAAGTTTAATAAAAAGGCACTGTCGAGCGTCTGAAAAATTCCCCAATACCAAATATCCGGCAAATATACTCACTGACCGTTGTTCGGTGACGGAAAACCCAACAAACAACTTCGTCATCCGGACTCGAGTCTGCTGTGTTATCAGCGGTTTAATTAATTGCATTAAGACGGAATTCACCAGAAGTACGAGTAACACGTGGACAAAAACTTTGTACCAAAATTATTTACATCGTATTGCAAACTTCGCTACGACTGTTTTAAATATCTTCTCAAAAAGAAAAAAAATAATCATTTCTAGCAGCACCAAACGTCGAAAACAGATGTTGAACTTCGTATGAATCACTTGAAAGTACTGGTGAAATGAAACTGATGACGAAATTTTACCTGTGTTTGAACAATTTCTGTCTCTGACCTTTGAAATTTGTTTTCTCTCGTTCCCAAGGGAAACTGTTTTCGGCGTTATTTCAGGCAATTATTTACATCTTTAGCTTGAAGAAAATGTAAAAAGGCCAGTAAAATACTTAAAATTATTCTGGTACCAGATTTTTGTCCACTAAGAACTGA
Organism: Orbicella faveolata; assembly: GCF_042242905.1. NCBI lineage: Eukaryota > Metazoa > Cnidaria > Anthozoa > Scleractinia > Merulinidae > Orbicella > Orbicella faveolata. The sequence goes on from NW_028301552.1 coordinate 18,942,183, forward strand.
AATTGCTCGACCTTCTATCGGATTTCGTCTTAATCTTTGCTCTCTCGATTTCCCACCATGTGGTGCTAATTTAACACAGTGGGAAGTGGACAAATCTGCTATCCTAGGAAAAAGCGATCGACTTCAGGTAGCAGCATTTTTTTCTTTCTTTCTTCGTTCTTTTTAGCGCTACAATAAATAAAGGTTTGTGTTGGTATCACCTCGCTCGCCGTACGTTCATTTACTGTACCATAACCCTACTTCAACGACATCCGTTTCTGTGAAATCCGTACAAAGTCCGCATCGAGTGAGGACTTATGCTGCTCATCGATTTTACGATTCTCGATGTTCTCATTTTTGATGGCCGAGTCTTCTTTAAACTTATATCTTTTAATTTAGACTAAAACAGCTTATTTTAATTAAAGGTGGACAGCAATTTAAAAGTAAGCTGCGAACGTACCTCATTTGCATAACGCTTACAGCCCAACGAGCGATCAGGTGGCCGCATTTTCCCATTACTCACGATAACTCGTGTTGTGCATGCGCAATTCCCGAGTTAAAAAAGTCATTCTCCAATTGCCTCATCTACTTTGGGACATAGACACGCAGACGCATAGCGTAGGAAGTCATCATTATTGATTAGTGATATTGGATAGTACTCTAAACATTTTCAAGATAAATTGTTTAGTGTATAGCCATGATTTTATAGTTTTGTAAGATCTGATCAAGGATTCATAAAACCAGCGTTGCATATTAATAACGATAATTAAGCATGAAGTAACGATGTGTGAAATTTTGATTGGTAGAGCTATGTGACAACAGCTCAAGCTGGCTCAAGGCCGAAATAAAGAAGAATCGTTGTTATGGCAATACAACTGGTAATAGCTTTCTCGTGATATATTTTCTTTGTTTGTTTGTTTTGTTTTTTACATAACTGCAATTTATTTTGTGGTACTTTTTCTTGGTTAGGTCAGTCATATTCTTCAAGCAAGGAAATTTACCAGAAACACAATATAGTGATACAACGTATATTTTCAATAAAATTAACCATCATAAAACTCGAGACAACAAAATCGTTCTCCTGTGAAACTTTAACACAATAAGTTCTTAACCTGGAGATAGCAAAAAGCTTAAAAATAATAGTAATAATAATAATAATAATAATAATAATAATAATCTCCAAAAAATATGTTTACAATGTCACCACCAAAACTAATAGGATAAAAATACTTGGAGCAGCAGATGAACTGAATCTTCGAAAATGCTATTTTAATTATATTTCAGTGTCGTTTTTTGAATAATTGTTTCCGCTTATATATCATTTTTTGTTGTTGTTAAAAAGCACTCTTTTCGATCAGCGAAAACAAAACATACCTACTGAAACGGATTCTAGCAAGATTCCTGTGTGCTGTCACATGACAAACTCTGGCCTTGGAGCACGTAGAGGTGGTGATGGACGCTGGTCATGAAAATTGATGGCACTAAGGTAGCATGCGGACACCTTGCATTAGTTTTTTTTTCAGATTAATCATTAGTATTTCATATAATTACGTATAAAAGCAAATACAGAGAAGAAACGCTAGGCTAAAAGCGATTGATGACGACGTTCACCTGGCCTCCACCTCATTTCAAAAGCCTTTAGTTTGATTTGTTCTTGTTAATTTGCACCTCTGTTGTTGCTAAGGCTATTGGCATTGTTTGTGTTGTTCACCTATCGTTCCGTTTGGCCAAGTATGAAAATCTTTTTAAACAGTGCAGGTCGCCCAGGGACGTTTGAGACCAAGCTGCCAACCTACTAGAACACGCCTTTCAGCAAAATTTGCCTCGGTATGAGGGTCAGCCATCATACCAACTTTATTCAGTGTTATCAACAAGACCGCCAGCTCTCTGTATTCACTGATAGCTGATGGACAATACCGCGCCACCTCCCTGGGTCGGAACACGTGGCAGTCGCTGGCTGGCTCACAAGCTTCCTTGCAGTCCAACTGTAACATGGAAGGATTCAATGAACATTGGGGATGACTATACACATTCCAGAGCAAGAATCGGTATCCTTGGAAACCAAGAAGTAACTGCGCTACCTGTGATTCCACATTTGGCTTTGGCACAGAAGGGAAACATGATGTTTCCAACACTTGTGACAAAGAAGCAGTGTTTCTTCCAGATTACGGCGACAAGCACATTAAACCCATGGGGTACATCTTGGTTCAGTGACGTTCGTTCGTTTGTTTTCCCACTTCATGTTCAAGGGAAATTTCATAACAACGAATTGTCACGAACTAGAAAGAAATGGGAAGCGTAAACTGCAAGCCTAAAACTGAAGGTAGAAAAAAGAACGTAATACAATTGTTGTCAAATATGTAAAAGTGGCGATGGGACTGAAAGTGACTTAGGCGTAATTCTGTGCGAATATAATTAACAACTATTGGATGAGGTTGAGCAAAATATTGTGATCTTTTAGTGGCAAATAATTGATATGTGAGACTTTGAAAAATTACTATGGAGATCAATATCTCTAGGGAAGTTTTGGCGCAGTTTTGATTTGCACTTAGAGCTCGTCTCTTTTCTGGTTTTATTCTATGGTTGAGGGAGATCATGACGTTTCGTTGTGTTTTGAGGACAGGACTGGGGAAAAGGGGGAGGCGAAAGGGTCTGGCCCAGATATACCAGTATGAAATACCAGTAAAGCTGTTCAGTTACCTTTGGTTTAAACAGACTGCGAAAAAATGTAAAAAAATTCTCGGGGCTTTTATGTTTAAACCTCTCCATATACAAATTGTTACTAGAAAAGAAGTATAAAATAGGAACGCGTCTACCTTTTTTACATAATGAAAACCCAGAGAACATCGTTCACTTCTTCTGCTATTGTGATCGTCTTTGGGCGTTTTGAATAGTATTTGTCAATGGCTATCTCAGTCTCAACAGGTTGCCCTATCTCTACCTCTCCACCTTGGTTTTTTGTATTATCCATCAGATCTTCTTCATCATCATTTACTTCTTACAGCTAGACAACACATATACAGATAAAGACTAAGAATAGCCATACCAAAACTTCAGAAAAGAGAGTTGACTTATAAGTACAATACACATTTAGTAACTTGAAATAGTGGGCTCGGCCTTCTTTTAAACAGACTCTACTAGGGTACTCAAGTACACTGGAACCTTGAAAACGGTGAAGACGAACCAGACATTCAGATGGTCTTACTGACTGAACCACGTGCAAAACAAGTGACGTTACGGAGAAAATTTGAGCACGTGGAATATTACGCCTCCAAATTTCTTGAACAGACAAGACTTAAGAAAAAGCGACCAATGTTCCACCCATTTCTGTTCAAAGCTACCCTAACTTGGTCTTACTATGGAGTAATTCGATGACCCCATCTTTGATCACTTTCCCGGTTTTCTAAGACAACGACCCATATTTACGTTCAGGGCTATCTCTTTCGAACTTAATTTATTAGACTTGAACATTGCTGTTGGTCAAAGTTTTCTTTTAGTTCGTATATACTTCAGACCCTCCCCTTAAAGAATAAAATGTCTTTCAAGGTATTTAGGAAAAAAAAACGTGAAGCTTCTGCACAGCAACAAATTGATGACTGTGTGAAATAATAAATCATGGCTCGTTTGCAACCGTGAACATTTAAAAAAACCGCCTTATAACACGTGATTTTTGAGTTAACTTTTTGCTAGCAGATCTCCTTAGAAAATCTTGCATGAGCAAGCAAAGCTGTCCTGCTGCTATATGGTACAACCGATTCAGGTCGACACTGTTCAATATGTGGCTAATAAATGATCGAAGCGTGATTTGATATTTTCTTTAAAGTTGTACAAATTAGCGAGAAAGTTGAACAAAACTCGTCAACATCAGCGAGCTCTTACATGACCCCACGACAATAATATTCTCTGTCAGAATCGAAGGCACTTTGTCATACAGCCATCTGCGAAAATTTCACAACTTATTACTCTTCGTGTGTATTCATTATTAATTGCCTAGTAATTTTGCATGGATAGACACCCCCTGGAAACAGTGAGAAATGATTTCCATAGAGTAGGGCAAATTCTCGAAGATGAAGTCGAGCAGAACTTGGCATCAAATATCACCAGAACACTAAAATAAGTGTAATTTCATTTAAAGAAGTCACGTGCACGGCATTAAAACCTTTAGGTAACGACAAAAATTTCAGAGTTCTGTCACTGTACCGGAGCATTCATTTGTCGTTACTTTAGCTACGAAAAGAAGTGACGTCGACTTTCAATTAAAAAAAGGCGATGCCATTATATATCATGTTTTGCCAACTTGATGTTTACTTCAAATGAAGTTAACGAAAAGAAGGTTACATGACGTTTCGATGACCTCATGTTATCATTATTGTTGAATGCGAAATAAATTCTGAACATATATGGAGAGAAATGTAAGAACAATTAAATGTAGATACATCATGAAAACGCAAGTATTTAACAAAAAGTGTTTATGTTATTTATGCTAATTTTTGTTTTCGATAATGATGACATGAGGTCGCCGAAACATTATGAAACCTTCTTATCTTTCGCATTCATTTAAAAATGTTTTTCGAAAACGATCTTCATTGGATGCTTACTTAACAAATGTTTTTTTTTTGTGCAAATTGATTTAGAGACACAACTCTTTAGAAACCTTTTAGTAAATAATAAATGATATCTGGAGGTAACTAGTATATAAATAGGAATTTTAGACAAAGTCGTGACATTGAATCCATTCTGTTAATCATGAATGGATTCGTGCTTTTATTAGCGAGTACTTTTATTTGCTTCACGTATCAGATATTAGATGATGCCTTCTGCAACGCCACTCGCTGGGCCGGTCTTCAACGCGACCCGAACAAACAGTTCAGATACGCACAATTCATAGAACATTTTTATCATGTTCTGGACGTTCCAAAAATCGAAGGAGTCGTCGTTCAGACGGGAAGACAATGCTTGTTGCGATGCGTAAAGAACGATCGCTGCTTTTCCGCCAACACTGGAGCGTTTCATCTACTAAAGGGAAAGATATCGTGTGATTTACTTCCAACTGACAAATACAATGCATCCGAGAAGTTCAGAGCGAATCATACCTTCCATCACTACAGTATCATGGTAAGTATTAATTACGTATTTCAGTTAGTAGTTATGCAACTCCCATCTTGCATACTTTGCTCTGTATCGAAATTGTGATACTCGTTTGAGTTTCTACGTTATCTGCAACTGGGAGAGTGTAGTTGCAGTCCCTAATGACATGTGCCGAACAAATACCCCACGCATTAATCTCTTTTACTTTCAATTTTTTGAACTGAATTAGGACCTAGTAGTCGTAGTATAATAAAAAGTTTGTGACAAAATACCATGCTTATAGGTTAGCATGTAAATAATCAGGATCTTATCCCATAATTCTGGCACGTACCTGCAGAGTGATAGTAATAGTAGTAATAATAGTAATAATTTATTTCATTTTGAAGTAAAAACTAACGGTAAAGGCGCGCGACGTTTCGACCGAACTTCGGTCATTATCAAAAGAAAAAGTTTTTATGTGCAGCATAGAAGAAACTCTCGACCGCGAAGGCAAGATGCCCACATACTACAAGAGATATGTGGAGGACATGTTAACTATTATGCCAGATAAATCCTCAGCAAATAACTTTCTCGAGACTCTTAACCACTGCCACTCCTCGGTTAAGTTAGATGGAGAATAATGGAATGCTTCCGTTTCTTGGCACACATGCAGCTCCTTAACAAATCTATACAAATCCAAACCAAAGTATACGTCAAACCTACCAACACTAGCCTTCTGCTGCATTACAAGAGCCATGTTGATGATTGTTACAAGCGCGGCTTACTAAAAACTATGCTTGACCGTGCCTTCCGCCTCTCTTCCAGCTGGTCCTAGTTTTCCGAGGAATGTGATCGGCTCAAAATGGTGTTTTCTCGACTGAGTTACCCAGACAGGTTAATTAATTCCACCATCTCACGTTTTATTGCTGTCAAAGCTTCTGATCAACCTGTTCCCGAGTTACCAGCTGTTAACAATGAATTAGATCCTGTTCGCGTTGTTCTACCATTCAAAGACCAGGCTTCAGCCGATATTGTACTAACACAACTCAAAGATCCGAGCCAGAAAATCCAAATGATGGTCCAGCCCGCGTTTGTTATTCACAAGATCAAACAACATCTGAAACCGCGCGAAGGCAAGCCGTCTATTGTTAACCAACAATCCCTTGTTTACCAATTTAAATGTGACCTGTGCGATTCAGGTTACGTTATGTTGGTTACACCCGACGACATTTGCATCAACGCATAGACGAGCACAAGAATGTGTCTTCCTCCATTTGAAAACATTTTTGTGTGAAACATTCTTATATGCCCAAGGATCTTACCAAGAGTTTTACCACCTCAAAAAAGTGCAAGAATAAGTGTGACTATCTCATTTATGAAAATTTTTTATTAATAAACTGAGACCAAGTCTCAAGATACAGTCGGAGTCAATTCGTGCGAGAGTTTTTTAATCATTTTTAATTATGTTATTCTTGCATGCATTTTATTGTTCTTGGCACCCTTTTTTTACACGTTCATACTTACACTTCTTTGTTTTATATTTATACTTATGCAAAAAATTTTATCTTGATTTTTCAGCTTGATAACGACCGAAGTTCGGTCGAAACGTCGCGCGCTTTTACCTTTAGTTTTTATTTCAAATTGTTCTAAAAAAAACCTTTACTTATGATAATTTATGTAGTGTCGAAAACGTGGGATAAAACAGATAAAGGCCCTTTCTTAGTCGACAACTGAACTCGACCACCAGGGGTATACTAAAAGCTGAATTAATCCATTTGAACCTTTAATTTTTACATGCAGTGGTATTTAGTTTTTCGTTATTAAGCTATTAATTTCTCGAATGAAATAAATTTGCATGAACGTAATGCAAACAGTGGATGTGGATGTTGTACAGTGCTTCTACCAAACCGCATCTCAATAAATATCCTATGAAGTTAATTTTAGGCGGATGACAGAACTTTCTCTTTATCCAAATGAAAACTAAATTAAGATGTTCTAGAACAATCGATCACTTTCACACACATGCTGAATCATTGGACACATTATGGATCATATAAGTTGTCGCGATGCCAGTATAGGCAAGCTCTCGATGATTGGGTACTATCTGATTGAAATATTAATCTAATCTATTTACTCGAAAGAGCGTCTTATCCGATAACCACCGGCTTCTAATAAACTTGCGACACTTAACAACAACGCGGCGCTTATACACGACCTACCTGAGCGGCCCTTTCCGATCGGAAAGGACACAATCGACTGAACTGACTGAATCGTTTAGGCTGAAGTTTTCGTTTTTTTAGAACACGAAATGGTTTTCTTTTATTCAGCATGACCAAGAAAAGTTTAAATAAAATTTTCTGAATACTTAGCTTCGAACATCCGAAGGCATCCGAGGATCCTCCGAAGTTTCACAAAGATGTTCTAAGAAAACCCCAAAATATTCGAAACTTCGCCATAAATTTACGTCTTAGTGGACTTTAAAAGTAACTCTTTGCTTTAAATGACATTAATTAATCGGAATTTTCTTCTGTTTGCCAGAGTCCTTGTGAACGTTTTCCTTGTCTGCACGGTGGAACCTGTCAAGCGCTTTACGAGACTGACGACTATAGATGTACGTGCCAACAAAACTACACCGGTAAAAGCTGCGAGGACGGTGAGCTATTTCAGTCTTCCTGTGCCTTTTTTCGTTATTGGTCTAACATCATATCATAAAAGATGGCGGAATGGTTGTTGGTTTTGAAAGGAATCTGTACATTGTAGCAGCAGTGATGGCTCTCCGCCCCATGTTTATATTTCTGATGATATTTCTGGGACGGCAATAAATAATCTTAAAAAAACTAGTGCAGAGTGTGAATCTACGGCTCTGATACAGTAGTCAAACAGGTCTTCACCCCTATAGTTCTCTCCCTTGGTAGTCAACTAGGCCTTTTCCCCTTTGCAGAATATCACCGGACAAAAACTTGTTAAGACATAATCTTAGCTGTGTGTATGTTTCATGTTTGTATTTTCTTTCAAGGTCCAAGAATTACTTACAATTACCGTTTGTCAAGACGGTTTTGAAGTTTACTTGTGGTATTTTGCGTTGAGTTTCGTTCATTTTAAATTCAACAATACGTAGAAGTAGCAAATGTGACAATTTTACTTTTCGCGCCAACGCTTGTAACTAGATACTTCTGTTTTCCTTGCCAATGTATGCAACAAGATACCTTTGTTTCCACGAAAATATAAGAAAGATGCATATTTTTTTAACTCACTGCTAGAGATAAATGGATCATAAAAGTTGAATATCTGCTGAAAAGTCGACGAGAAACGATTTTATTTTAACGCAAATTTTCATTTCACCGATAAACAAGAACTAATCTAATTCTAATTAGTAGTCACGTCGAGTCACGAAATAGTGCGTTCTTATTCTGTTGCCAGCTTTGGTGTTAACAATAAAAACACGTCAAACTAATACACAATGTTATCGAGTAATACAACTGAGGAGCGTTTTAACAAGAAGTATTGAAGGAAGAGATCTTTACTTAACCGAAATTATGTCCCACATCGGTGAGCGTTTCGAGCAAATTGTTTTTTTTCTTAAGAGAATAGCACCACAAGGATAGCAAGAGATTTGCAAAAATATATATATATTTGTCAGGTCATCAAAGAAAGCAACGTAAGTATGACACGTTTTGCGTAGTGCACACGGGTAGCTACCCTACCCAGCTCCCGTTCCTGCAAGGCTAATTGATTGATTGAAACTGATAAATTAAATAAACATTAAAGTTTACACCTTATTGTGTTATTGGCTGCGGCCGCACTAAGAGATTTAATTGGGTTTATTTTTTAGAAACCTGGTTAAAAATTCTAAACAATTTAACTCGGTTAAAGGTTGGTTATAATAAAATAACGGGGTTATATTTTATGAGTGGCCTCACTGAAATGGGTTGTGAATGAAGTGGGTTAAACTCAATTGACGTCATGAGATAAACCAACAAAATGGCAGACTTCGAGGACCCTGTTCAGTCTGTTGTTATATTCTCGATTCTTTTTCTTTGTTTTCGTTTCCTTTCTCTCCACTCACGGCTAAGGCAGTCCCTCTTCCTTCTAATGCACACTACGCAAATTTCAAAGGCAGTTCTTTCAAACATGATGTTAATTTCACGTAGACGTGAGAGTGTTCCCCATCGCCGTCGAATCGTCCTCGAGTCTGGGTATATCCGAGAGACCAGCGATGGTTTGGGGAAATCCATCGGAATCCTGCCATGCATGACTTTTTTAGAGAGCACTTTCGAATGAGCTTCGACTCTTTTCACGTCCTTTGTCGTATTCTGTCGCCATTTATGGCAAAACGAAACACTCGCTTCCGTGCAGCGCTGATCAGACTGCTGATAAGAGACCACTAACCTGGGTTAAAGCGCCGAAAAAAGGTGGCTTAAAATTAACCTTACCCGGTTAAAAAATCTATTGTTCATTAATTAATTTCCATGGTAACCGTAAACCCGGTTTAAGTTCCATGAACAGCCGAAATTAGCGGCCGCGTCACGATTTTTTCGGTAACCCGGTTAACCGTAATTAATTAATTAGAAATAACCCGGTTAACTCTCTAGTGCGGCCGCGGTCATTGTCTTATACCTTAGCGTACAGCAGTCCCCCAAACCATCCCACAGTGCACTCTGCACTAAAAAACGGGCGTCGTAATCACCACGCAGATGAAACGAAGCTTGCCATTTCAAGGGTGCACCAAAGTCTAAGAATCAAAGAAAACACAAAATCGCGTCTAAGTGACACGTATGCAGTAGTTAGTTATTGCTTCCATTCCATTTTACACCTGAAAGCATTAATATAAGTCGAGAGAACTTGTGAGTTTAGTCTTCTGCCGCTGTTCGTATCGAATAATGCGACCAAACACAGGTCTGAAAATCTTTAAAAAAAAATTCTCAAGTCGGCTCCCTTTCGTCGAATTTCTACTCGTAATCAATAGGAAAATACTTAGCTAGATATTTCTTGTTTAATTCGATTTCGAGTAAGACAGAAAAAATGATTTTTGTGTTTTAATGAATGACTATGAAATTAAATGGCCATAAAACGTAAAGTTCTAAATCGTAAATTGTACGCCAAAACAGAAAAAAATATATATATTACAGTTAGAATAATGTGTTTTTGCTATAATCATTGAAAATATCTGCTATCAGTTCAAGGTCATGCACAACATTGCGAAGTATGCACCTGACTTAAGAAGGAGCCACTGAGATAAATCAAGTCGCCAAGTTTAATTGAACTGGATTATATTTTCACAAGGCCTATCTCGTTCTAAAAATATTGTACCAAAGACAACTAATTGAATGGCTATTTTTTGCAGGGTTTCTTTCTAACTTGGGGGAATAAAACATCTGACCTAATATTTCTACCATAATCATTACTCACCAATTCCCAATGTTTGTAGCAAATTTGAGAGAATTCGATGATTTGCGCTATATCACCGCCTTGCTGGTTCTCAAATAGACACGCTTTTAAACATGGCACATTGTTTGTGCGATCTAGCGTAACATTTTCTCGTACAAGCAATTTGTATCTCGGTATTTGTTGTTTAAGGGACAAATAATAGGTAAGGATAATATGACCAAGCCGTTCTCTCTAATTTTGCAGATTATTAAGTTTACGTTTTTTAATTGTTCCTTTCTTTTAAGGGCTAGAATGTTTCCTAAAAACAACGGATGGCCACTGCTGCATCATACCTTTCACCTACGAAGGAGTGACATACCACTCTTGTACTACAGTTGATAATGGCGACATACTGTGGTGTTCACTGGACGCTATCTACAAGGGAATCTGGGGAAATTGTGGTAAGTATTAGATTGGTGTTGTGATCAACTAAACACTTCTGAGTGATGTCTTTATGAATCAAACAAAACCGCCTAATAGCTTTAAAAAATTTAAAAAATCTGAATTGCTCAAACTCTGACTAGAGGTTTATATATCCTCCGTGGCTCATTTGTCAAGTTATTTGTTTTCTTCGCCAAAAAAGAACGAAAATTATTTTCAAGGCCTGATACTTAACAATTAGATCCGTAGCCTGCAAGAGCTACGGGTCAATAGCCCACGAGGCGAAGCCGAATGAGCTATTGACCCGTGGCCGTTGAGGGGGAAGGGTCTAACTGTTTTAGTATCGCCCAACTGGTCGGACAGAAAAGGCAATAATAAAGTTAGCAAATGCAAGTTGAAGAAATATTTATTTGGGAATAAAAAGAAAGAAAGCGTCAGCTCGATTGCGCCAATTTCGCTACTCGAGGACTATTACTAATTAGTATCACCCAACTAGTGGACTAATGCAAATCCTGCATTTTGATTGGCTACGCTACTAGAGGACTGTTAGTAATAGTCCTCGAGTAGAGAAATTGGCGCAATCGAGCGTGACGCTTTCTTTCGTTTTATTCCCAAATAAACATTTCTTTAACTTGCATTTGCTAACTTTATTATTGCCTTTTCTGTCCGACTAGTTGGGTGATACTAAAACAATTAGACCCTTCGCCCTCAAGGGCCACGGGTCAATAGCCCATTCGGCTTCGCCTCATGGGCTGTTGACCCGTAGCCCTTGCGGGCTACGGGTCTAATTGTTAATTAATAGCCCTCTAGTATAGCGTAGCCAATTAAAATGAAGGATTTGCATTAGTCCACTAGCTGGGTAATACTAAAATCAAATACAACTTAAAAGTTAGCCATTTAAAACACATTCACTTGTTATCAGCTTCTTGTAAGATTTTTCGATAATCTATTTATTATTCCTATGAAGATTAAAAACAAAAAAGACAAAACATTTACAACGAGAGAGACTCAAAAGGACTGATACTGTTTTTGTATTAAAATTTTAAGCTAAATTGACCAAAGAAATCTACAAAGAAATCTGCTACCTCTACCGTACTTCAAATGGCACAACTGTGGGTTTGGGGTGATGAGTAAAGGAGCTGGCTTCCTTATTGTCTCTTTTGGGATAAAATACAAATTTTATTGGTTTCACTTGTCCGCCTAAAGAATTCTTGAGGAAAAAAAATTGCGATGTGAACAACAAGCGAATTTCTTACGATAATTAAAGTCTATTTTGGTGGCACAGCCATGCACGCTCCTGAGTTCATATGACGTAGTTGGAGCCAAATTGAAACATTACCGGAAATTCTATGTAAATAGCATTTTGCAATTTTTTTTCTTTTTTTTTTTTTTTTTTGCAGAAGTCCTTAGGCGAAGTTGAGATTCAAGAGAAACAGTAATAGAAGAAAGGCCCTGGCCATTTTAAGATTGTTACGAAAATATAAGTGTGTTTAAATTGCTCCAAAAGTTAACCGCAGCCAGTTGATTGATAATTTATTAAGGAACTTTCCTGGAGGCTAACAATGTTCTTTATTATTGTTTTTTCTATTTAGCATGATGGCTTAACAAGTGACTACATGACAAGGATAAGAAATACGAATTATAGACTACACAGAAAACCACATCAGGTTAACAGTAAACGTCTAAAGCATTACCGAGGAAATTAATAGTAAATAAAGTTTGCGAGTTATGCATTCCAATATTGTGGTTTTCTTCGTTTTCCGAGCCAATTTATACTGTGCTAGTCGCAATTCATTTGTTTTTCGTCTGGATGACTCAGCCAAATCCCACACCCTACTCCTTCGTAATATGCAAATATCCTTTTCACAGAATGCCATATTCTGAACCATACATTCTGGAAAACAAAAGAAAGCATGAAACAACGCTCACTTGTAACTCAGGTTTAATGTATTCATGTGGTTGTACTATGGTTTAGTGATATCCCGCCTTTGCCATTATCCGCGGGAGTTCCCTACTCTACCTTACCCTACAAACTCCATACCTACGATCTTGGACGTTTTCTTGTTTTCTTCGAGAAGTGTAAGATTTGATTTCCCCTGAAATATTGAAATTATACTCGTTTATAACTTATAGCTATACCTCGCAACAACAGCAACGACCACAAAAAAAAAAAAAAAAAAAAAAAAAAATTATTTATATCGGCCGATAACGAGACCCTCAATATTACGCTTTAAAACTCTAAAAATTTATATCTATTGCACTTGAAACAATTATTCCACATTGCTTTTGCAATGAATTGAGTTTAAGACTGTTTTACAAGTTGCTCGTTGAAAATGAAGGTCGCACTAGTCTTGCGTTTACCACGTGGATTAAATTATATGCATTTAAAAAAAAAAAAGTAAAAAATACGAAAAGTTGGTTTTCACTATCACACAAGCATCAGCATAAGAAACATCACATACGTCAGTTAAAAAATTGCTCCAGAAAAAAGGCGCTAATTAAAAAAAACTTATCAACAACTTACTGCGCCTGCAAATGTCGGCTTATGCTTACGTGCATAAAATTATCTCAAGTATGATTCGTGCATGTTGAGAGTTCAAATAAGGTTTTTTTGCATGTCTGCTTGATTTCTGTCCGTGACCGGAATCGTAAAACTTAAGCATAAATAAATCTTATAATAGTAGATTAACAAATAATATAACGTCAGTTTCAAATTGCCTTATTAAAAAAGGGAAAATGACACATTTTACCTGAGGCAATTAAATCTGAGAAAGTTCTAATTGTAAAGTGCTAAAATTAATTACATAAGAAACATCCCATCAGCATAAGTTAAGCCACCCATTGCAGAAATATACCTCTAGGTTAGCGTTACCACGATGTAAAATAACTTAAAAAAAGATGTGTGTTAGTCCAATCAACGAAATGCGACTCCACAAGAAAAATGTTATTGTTCTCTGTTGTTAACTAGCGCGGGTTAGTCTTTCTATTTATCAGTTAATTTCGGCCCATTACACACCTAAACGAAAGCTCTATAACAAGCAAGAAATTATGTGATTGATTTGGCTCACTGAAACAGAATTAAGAGGCCCTGCGCCTAAGAAACGACCGATGATTTCCGGCTAAAAAATAAAATCGGCCGATTTTTATCTCCCAAGTATAGGTTACCGAATACTATTTAAAAATGAATTTCTTTTGTTTCAGTTTCGCTTTAAACCAAAAATATCGAGCCGCAAACTTTTTCCGTCTGATAGCAGCAAAATCAGGCCGAAAATAAGGCCCCGCTAAAAACTGTTCGGAAATTACTATCGCAACGCAAAATAATGAGAAAACTACACAGTGTTGAAGAAAAAGGCCTTTTAATGCAATATCATTCGATAAACATCAAAAAACTGCCGAAGCGATTAAAAAATAAAGTTTCAAATATTGCATACTAAATTAGATGGAACGTTAGAGCTGATTTTAAAATAATTATTTCTCAAAAGTTCAACGCTTTTGAAAGCAGTCACAGTGATGAATCAGACATTGGAGGGATATACATCACGTTTCTCAAAAAACATTTTTCGGCCAAAGTATATTGACCTTGTACAAAGCGTTCAAAGTTACCGTGTTTACCGTTATCCTGCTACTTGGGCGAAACACTCCTCTTTTGCCAATACGGCCGTGGATAGCGTGGTAAACGCCACTTTAAACCTTGCTAGGCATTCGAAGACCATCCTGAGTAGAAGGACGTAGAATTAAAAGAGAAAGGAAGATGAAAAATACGTAGAAAAAGAAAATAACTCGAAATTACCATCTGCTAACGAAAGTTGAATCTGGGAAATGTCGTCGCGTGACAGCGGCCATTGACGTCATTTGTCACGTCAAGTCGCAAGAGCGTGGGAAAACGAGTCTGCAATGTCCTTCGGGCGGTCAGCGGCTAGGGATGCAGTCGTGACCCCATAACTCAGATCACGCTGCGGCCAAGACGGTGTGGCGGTTGGGGAAGTTTTTCTTTTTGAGTGACCATCATTTGTGAAAAATAACATAACATTGCTCCACTAAACGTCTTCTGGCCGGGAAAAATTGTTTTCCTATTTGTGTATTTGTTTGGATTCCGCCGCTGTGTAGACAAAAGAGACCTTAAGCAAACACTGGAGGCGGCGAAGTGGACGCCAACCGGAAGTAAAATTTCCCGCTCTCGACCTAATTAGCATAATCACGTGGAGTGTTGCCCGCGTCTTCCAACAGTGGCGGCGGCGAGAAAGGTAGGTTTGGCCGCCTCGAGAGACGGTCGCTTTATTTTCCCATTTGTAGCACCTAAAATACACAGAAACTCTTTTATAAAGTTAAAAAATGTTTTTTGACACCTCTCTTTGTATTTTTTTTTTTTTTTTGCAAATATTTGATATTTCGTTTGCTTTACAGCGAAAATCTCACTTCACATTGGAGGTGTGAGTGAAGAAGAAAGATGGCAAGCGAAGGAGAGAAAAGCAAAAGAAATGGGTGAGTTTCCTGGATTCACATTGTTCGGAGTGATGTTCACGTCTTGTGGACTTTAAAACTTTAGATTGCAAGTACTTGCTGGTACAAAATGCTATTTTGTTCTTCCAATTTGTCTCCAGAACTTTGGAATATTTCCGAAAGGTGAATCGATAGACAGGACCTGTTTTTAATAAGCTTTTGTTTTCTCTCTTCTAGCTCGATCATGGAATGGACAGAAGCACACGATTTGATCCTAGCGAAAGAAGTCAGAGCTTCAGAACCATGGATCTTCAAACCAAGGACTGTAGATCGAGGAAAAGTATGGAATGCCATCACGGATCGTCTGAATGACGAAACCTCCGTGAAGTTTCAGGTGAAGCGGAAAAACGTAAAGGAACATTTCAAACTACTACTGGACAAATTCAAGGCGAAACTGAGTGGAGTTGACATCGAAGATAGCGAGATGAATATTCTGATGGAAGAAATATCAGGAAAATGGGAGGAGGCAGAGGCCAGTGACCTTGGCTGCACTAGTAAAGACAAGGCTGATTCAGTCTTCGTAAGGAAAGTAAAGATTTTTCGACGTGTGTAGATCCCTCAGCAACAGAAATTCATCCTCGTCTATGATGTCCTCAAAGCATGCAACAGCTAGAAGGTCTCGGACTTCTCGAAAAGTTGCCATTATGCTCGTAAAATCCACGAACAAAGTCAAATTGGACCACTTAAAACGAAAGCAAAACAGCCGTTGCTCGCCGCCGCTTCTACGAAAGCTTAATATTCTAATTTCGCGCCAAGAGGAGGCGGTCTCAACCCAACTCCCGCGCGGCCATCGCCACCTCCACCTAACCGCCTGAAGTGTTTGCTTAAGGTCTCTAAAGACGTCAATGGCCGCTGTCACGCGACGACATTTTCCAGATTCAACTTTCGTTAGCAGATGGTAATTTCGAGTTATTTTCTTTTTCTACGTATTTTTCATCTTCCTTTCTCTTTTAATTCTACGTCCTTCTACTCAGGATGGTCTTCGAATGCCTAGCAAGGTTTAAAGTGGCGTTTACCACGCTATCCACGGCCGTATTGGCAAAAGAGAAGTGTTTCGCCCAAGTAGCAGGATAACGGTAAACACGGTAACTTTGAACGCTTTGTATAAGGTCAATATACTTTGGCCGAAAAATGTTTTTTCAGAAACGTGGTGTGTATCCCTCCAATGTCTGTTTCATCACTGTGACTGCTTTCAAAAGCGTTGAACTTTTGAGAAATAATTATTTTAAAATCAGCTCTAACGTTCCATCTAATTTAGTATGCAATATTTGAAACTTTATTTTTTAATCGCTTCGGCAGTTTTTTGATGTTTATCGAATGATATTGCATTAAAAGGCCTTTTTCTTCAACACTGTGTAGTTTTCTCATTATTTTGCGTTGCGATAGTAATTTCCGAACAGTTTTTAGCGGGGCCTTATTTTCGGCCTGATTTTGCTGCTATCAGACGGAAAAAGTTTGCGGCTCGATATTTTTGGTTTAAAGCGAAACTGAAACAAAAGAAATTCATTTTTAAATAGTATTCGGTAACCTATACTTGGGAGATAAAAATCGGCCGATTTTATTTTTTAGCCGGAAATCATCGGTCGTTTCTTAGGCGCAGGGCCTCTTAAGTTTGTATTGTTTAAAACACCTTAGGCCATGCTTCTGTCGATATTATGCACACCTCCTGCCACAAGAAACATCTTCTTGCAGGCAATGTCGTCTGTTTTGCGCATATTTTGTGTAACCTTGCTGGTTCCATGTCTAATACTCAAGACAACCTTCGCTCAAGGTTTGACCAGTTTGCATTAATTCCATTTGGTTGAATACAGCTGTTTTGAGAGCGTTTGTTGTACAAAAGCATAAAAACGTACGCGACTATGCCGAAAAAATTACTGGTAGTGCCAGTTTTTCATGATCAAAGTTCACTATGTTTCAGTCTGATAGAAAAAAAACAAAAATTAAGTAACACTTATATCTGTAATTTTGCCTTCTTTGGTGCTGAAACACCGTGTGCTTCGATCAAATAACAGTAAACCACTTTTACCCATATCTTTCAGTCATGTCGCAAACGCGCTAAAGAGTCGGCAGGAGAAACCTCCTCTAGACGGCAGTATATACTTTAATCTTTATCTTTGTAGCCTTTTCTTTTTCAATAATATAGTCTTTTCTGGAAATTTTGAGTTTAGTTTTCTCAGTTTTGTTATTTGTTTTTACTGGCTGGGCCTAAAGACAAATTTTACAGGCAGAGGAAAGTGATTATAAAATATTATATAATTAAAGTAAATTCTACGTGATGTTGTAGGTGAAATTTAGCGAGAAATTCCACCGTAAGACAACGATTTATCCCATGAAATTTTTCAATAACAACTTTTTTAGGCCACTGTCGTCAGTTGCAGTTCAGAACCGAACAAGTGTTCCACGGCAGACGTCTAATGAATCACGTGATACGTATCATCGACGTCACTTTAGAGGAATTCTGTGA